>NC_142929.1:188925069-189187569 GCF_046866305.1 Octopus bimaculoides | reverse complement strand
TAGTATTTTAAATTTTGAATTGCAAGCAGCACTAATAATTAATAAATTACCAGTCACACATACATAGTGTATGTGTCTATTTCAGGGATGTGCTGCCTAGATAGGTAGGCAAGATAGGCAGTGCCTACCTTGAATAAAATAAACTGATAACAACATTTTCCTTTTATGGCAAAATATGCACCAAATTCAATAAAATTATGAAGATAAGTATGATTACTATGCATAAAATACAAAATATATATATTTTTTTTGTAGATTAGGTAGGCATAATTCTCCCCTGCCTTTCTATCTCAGTATTTAAGCTATGCTATAGGACTGCAGTAGTACACATGCTGTGTACATTCCTACAACACCATTTTCTTTATGTGCTATAAAGGCAGAAGTAAATCTGCCTTCAACTCAGTCGCACACCTTTGCTTCACTACATAAAGGTCACCGACTGCCTACTCTGAGTAATTACTGATGGTACGTGCCTGGTTTATTTATATGCCAATTTGCAGCAGGACAGCGTTCCGGGAAAGCTCTCCATATGGCACCAAGTGTTAGTTCCAGACAAGCAAGACAACTCGCCCGAAGTGATCAATTCACCTCAATTCAAAATTTAATTTTGTTTCACATGCGCTATGTCACAGCATATGAGGAAATAAATTTCACACTCTTTGCATATAAGCCCCAGGCTGAGGATTCAATACGTTTCAAGGTGAATTCAGTAAATAATACTGAGGAGCTAAAAAAATAGTTTTCAAATATCAATATCTACCATTCTCAATCATTTTGGGTGAATTGTCTCATCTATCTGGAACATTAAATGTTTAATAACTTGGCATTGTGTAGGGAGCTTTCCTAGGATGATATCCCACAGCAAAATGGCAATATAAACAAGACACACACACTATTTATGTATGACCAATAATGTTTAAATTATCATTTAAAAACACACACAAAAAACCGTTAGATTCACTTCAACATTTGAATTTAATTTGTGTCAAAATATTTTCGTCGCTTTGAAACCACGACCTGAGCACAGAATTTTGTCAGTGAACAGGTCACGGTTTCAAAGCAACAAAAATATTTTGACACGAATTAAATTTAAATGTTGAAGTGAATCTAACGGTTTTTTGTGTGTTTTTAAATGGTTTATAAACACCTTCCACGTTGCAATTGTTTTCATTTCAGCACACAATCTCAGATCGGGTCACTTGCTATGCAAGTACATCTCTGTAAGTTTAAATTATCATTTTAATAATTCTCTACAGAATGTTAGACTTACTGTTTTTCCCATGGCTTGTTTTGGTCCAATAGTAACATCAAAGCGTCCAGCAGCACCTTCTCGAAATGATATTGTGTGTCGTACATAGATAGGAATGGCTACCATACTGCAAAATAAGCAAGTCAAAGATTCTCTCTTTAAAAAAAAACATTTTCTAACTAAAAAATCACATGAATTAAATTGAATTAAAAATTGATCATTTCTGCTTCCAAAATTAAACATGTCACTGATTATTTGATCATCCAATATGGAGTAAATATTTTATATTTAGCATAGAAACATATCACAGCAAAAACACTGGAATTCATCTAATCATCAAAGTTTAACAAATTTGAGCCTGGTTAGTATTTAGATGGGTGGCTGTTTAGAGAATGTAGCTGCTGTGAGCAATGGTATTTACAGGAGGGACATGCATGGCTGTGTCATCAGGAAGCTTGCTTTGCAGCCATTTGAAAACAGTGCCAGTGACACAAAAAAGAAAAAGCACCCAGTACACTATATAAAAGTAGTTGATGTCAGGTAGGACATCTAGTTGTAGAAACCATGCTAAAGCTGGTTCACCAGATCCTGTCAAACCATTCAACCCATGCCAGCATGGAAAGCAGATGTTAAATGATGATGATATTGATAATGATGATGATAATGATGAATCGTTATCATTTTACATCTGCTTTCCATACTGGCATGGATTGGATAGCTCATCACAGAGTCAGAATGTATTCAGGAGTACTGCTGTTCCCCTAAATGAGTTAGGGGACCTAATCTCCCTCGCGTTTCATATTAATCATGGTATCTACAGCTGGATGCCCTTCCTAGCTCCAACCACTTTACAAAAAGTATTTGGTGTTTGTTTTTCATGGCACAAGCACTTAGTTATGTCCTCAACATAATGAAGGAACTCAAAACCGAATGTCTCTGGTTGCTGGCCAGCCTCTTTACAGAGGGATAAGCTCAAGTGATAGAGGCAGTGAATGATAGTTTATAAAAAGGATACAGGATAAGAGGTGTGACAGAAGTATTCAGCATTCCAAGATAGTCGTGTACATTCAAGATAATGCAAAGTGACTGATATCAGCATCATCATCATTTAATATTTGTCTCTCCATGCTGGTATAGAATGGATAATTCAACAAGATCTGACAAGTTGGAGGACTGCATTGAATCACAAAGTCTGCTTTGGCATGGTTTTTACGTCCGGTTACCATCTTCATGCCAACCACTTTACAAAATGTACTGGGTGCTGTTTTCGTGACACTGGCACCAGTGAGGTCAACAAGTAACTTGCAAGACAAAATAGCCCGGTCTGAGATACATATATATATATATATATATATATATATATATATATATATATATATATATATGTGAGTTTGGAAAGATATATTATCCAGCCAGATACTATGGTGGCTCTCAGTTATGTTCCAGGTTATGGCTAACTGCATTGATTAGCATTTAACATTTATGACAACTATTAGTTGTCATGACTCTGTAAATCCCTTCGATTGATTCACTGGATGGTAATATAATCTGGAGTGTATATTAGAAATAATTATAACGATAGAGAACATGGAGACTTGTTCATCCTCAACATTTTTTCCTCTTATTTTATAATTACATATGGCATATTTTTATGACTGTTACGACCTACACGTGTTTCCACCTGTTACTATGATCAGCCTAGCATATGTTCCACCCACTTGATACTACCAAACATAGACAACACAGCCCGTAAATATATGAATAACTAAAAACATTACATGACAAGCAATACACTTGAATATAAGGTTGGTAGGTATCTGACTACTACAATACAGAAACAGGCCATCCAAAACAGTAATATTAACCTTGACCTAGTTAGATCGAACCCTGACTCTGGACAGCAGTATGCGTGAAGCAGGGGTCAACCACACAAGCTTACAAACAGATCAGATTTCAGTTTCAAAACAACTTCCCCCTACCTCTCACTGAACCCTAACCAACAAACAACAAACTGTATTCAGTTCGTTTTGAAACAAGCCAAATGGACAGATCCTGAAGAAGCTGCACAGAAAGTTGCAACTGCGAGTGTTTTGCACAGTGGAAACATATGCAGATTGCAACAGCAATAAAAATATGCCGTATGATGAACAAGTTTCCATATTCTATATTGTTATAATTATTGCTATATATATATATAATATAGGGGCACTCCATCAGTTATGATGAGAGTTCCAGTTGATCTGATCAACGGAACAGCCTGCTCGTGAAATTAATGTGGAAGTGGCTGAGTACTCCACAGACACGGGTACCCTTAACGTAGTTCTCGGGGAGAATCAGCATGACACAGAGTGTGACAAGGCTGGCCCCTTTGAAAGACAGGTACAACAGAAACAGGAAGAAAGAGTGAGAGAAAGTTGTGATGAAAGAGTACAGCAGGGGTCGCCACCATCCCCTGCCGGGGTCTCGTGGAACTTTAGGTGTTTTCGCTCAATAAACATTCACAATGCCCGGTCTGGGAATCGAAACCGCGATCCTATGACCGCAAGTCCACTACCCTAACCACTAGTCCATTGTGCTTCCACTATATATATATATATATATATATATATATATATATATATATATATATATATATATATATATATATATATATATATATATATATATATATGCGCTGATATTGAAAGTGAGAATGAGTGCTCAATGTTGCATTGGTGGATAAATATTTTTTATTTGTGGGTTAACAAGGCTACCATTTGTTTCATGCCGAGAGAAATCTCTTAGCAATTACAGGCCTGCCACATAGGAATGTTGGGACTTGACTCCATTGTCCTCTTCATAATGGTCATTTTAACATTCACTATGTCATGCTAGCATGGGTCAGACAGGATTTGCTGAGGCAAATTTTCTGTGGACAGATGCTCTTCCTGTCACCAACCCTCACTTGTTTCCCCACGGCCAAACATATTTTCACAGAAGATCGGAAATGAAGACTCTAGCTGGAGGATCCTTTATCAATCTGAATAACTATATCTAACAGCAGCATCACCAGCAGCAGTTGATGATAGCCAGATTCATTAAGTTTCTAATCAAAACAAAACGAAACATCAAAGTGGAAGGGTGAGAGAGAGATAAACATGGGATTTAATAAGAATGTCTGGAAGTAAAAATAAAATTAAATAAAGACGGATCACAATAAAATAGGGCAGGAATTCAGAATTCATCTATAAACACAACTTGATAAAATATTTTCATTTTTGTATTTGGTTTGCAAGATTCTTAATGTGAACTCATGTTTTGAAACAGATTTTGTAGTATTTTGGGAGGGTCATCATGTCAGTAACACACAAGCACTGGTTCTACTTCACTTCTTTATTATTTTTTTGTCAATTGGTTAAGCATTTAACCAATTAACTAATTGATTGCTTGATTAATCGTTTGGTCAATCAATCAGTCAATGAGGTTCATCAGAGTCTGTTTCACATCTGAATCAGACGAGAGTAGAGAGGGCATGTCACTGATGAAGTGACAAATGGTAAATGGTGATGAAAGGACTTTGACAAACCTAACTGATTGATTGATTATCCAAACAATCAACATTATCATCTGTTTTCGATACTGGCATGAGTTAAAAATGTTTATCAAGAGTTGGTAAGGGCAAGAGCTGTACCAGGCTCCATTATCTATTTTGGCATGGTTTCTATAATTGGATGCCCTTCCTAATGCTAACCACATTACAGAATGTACAGGGTGCTTTTTATGTGGCACCAACACCAGTACTTTTTACATGGCACCAGCACCAGCAGAAACATCAAGTACCTTGCAAAACAAAAACTTGGTGGGGAGTAGATTAGTTAATTGATTAAATGGTTAACCAGTTGACAAATAAACAATAAAAGAAGTGAAACAGAACCAGTGTGTGTGTGTATGTATTATTGGCATAATGACCCCTCTTGAGATAGGTAAATAATGTATTTGAATATGATGATAATTAAAAGATAATTATTTGAAATCTAATTATGAAGAAACCAACAAAGAGAAACAAAAACTCAAAGTTGTAAATTACATATCGGAACAAACCCTAAAATGGAACAGAAATTTCTAGAATACTACGTTGTATTTGAATACTAAGCATTACTAGATTCTATTGGAATACTAAACATTGCTAAATTCTATTGGAACACTATAGAATTCTATATTACTTCAAGACATTCCTTCCATGAACTGCCGACTGGAAGATCACAAGGATTCTGACACCTTTCAATAGTATTGCATATTTGAAAATTACTATTTTTTAAATCTCACAATGAGAGATATTCAGCAACAGTACTTTGGAGTAGAGATTATTTGCCAACATAACATGGCAGTCCTGGTTTAGGATGAATGTTGCTGCAATTTAGCCCCAGGAGACATCGTCTCCAGCTGGCTATACAACACGATCTGTGTCCTTATATTTTCAAACAAGGGCATCTAGTACCCCCACTCAGCTCAAAACAATATCTGTGTATCGCAATTTCTGGGTTATTTCCCTTCATCAACATAGAATAATTGTTCAGCTAGAAGTGGCGCTGCCAAATTCCTGTTCGAAACATATAGTTTTCAAAGTGACAACTAGTCACTGATTTATAAATTAGAAAATTACTATTTGTAAATCTTACAAGATTGTTTTGAGCTGAGTGGGGGTACTAGATTCCCTTGTTCGAAAATATAAGGACACAGATTGTGTCGTATAGCCAGCTGGAGACGATGTGTCCTGGGGCTAAATTACAGCAACATTTGTCCTAAACCAGGACTGCCAGGTTATGTTGGCAAATAATCAGTATTGCATATTGTTCCTTGCAGTGGTGCCAAGCAGCAGTGATGCTACCAATGAACAGCCAAATTCTTGCAGAAAACTATAGAACACTACTAAATTCTATTGGAAACGAAAGAGAGATCTAAGCAAAGAGAACTACCTACAGAATATTCCAGCATTGGTAAGAGGAAGCAAAAGAAGGAGAAGAAGAATCAGAAAGTCTGATTGGAAGTCTGCTGTTCTGATATTAGTTCCAGCCAATGTGATTAAAGAAAACATTCACATCCTCATTAGTTATGGAATTAACCAAACGATTAGTGGACAAATATATTAGTAGAAGAGATAATGAACGAAACTGAGAGATTAGTTGAGAAGAAAGACTCGAGAGAGAAAGACAGCCATTAATATTGAGAACTGGAAGGAGAGAAAAAGAGCAAACAGCTTTTAAGAAAACAGTTTTAGAGACGAGGAGATGTCAACCAATATAAAACTTTAATATGGTCGTGGTGGTGTTGTTTTTGTTGTTAATGGTGGTGGTGGTGGTGGTGGTGGTGGTTAGGTAAGCTGAGGCATAGCTGTATAATTAAGAAGCTTGCTTTGCAGCCGTGTGATTCCCGGTTCAATCCTATGGTGTGACACTTTGGGTAAGTATCTTCTATCACAGCTTCTGGTTGACCGATACCTTGGGAGTGGAATTTGAAACAAAATTCAATAAAAATCCAGAAAATAATAAAAGAATCCCCTAATTTTACATTTTATTCTATTGAGTCCTTCAATGAAGGACTAATGTCCTTCATTCATGAATTAATGGGATATATGTATGTATGTTAGGTGTGGCTGTGTGGTAAGAAGTTTGTTTCACAACCACATAGTTCTGGATTCAGTCTCACTGTGTGGCACCTCGGTCAAGTGTCTTCTACTATAACCTTGGGCCAACCAACGTCTTGTGAGTGGATTTCGTAGGCAGAAACTGAAAGAAGCACATTGTGTGTGTGTCTTTGTGTCTGTGGTTGTCCCCCACCACTGCTTGACAACCAGTGTAGGGGTATTTATGTCCCCGTAATATAGCAGTTAGGCAAAGTAGACTGATAGAATAACTACCAAGCTTTAAAAAAAAATAAGTACTGGGGTTAATTTAGTCAATTAAAAATTCTTCGAAGCAGTGCCCCTGCATGGCCACAGTCTAATGACTGAAACAAGTAGGAAAAAAAGGTATTATGTATATTTGTTCTCTTCTGTTTTTAATTAATTGAAGTTTCTCTGTAAAGAAGGAACTGGTTTGTAACGAAGATACAAAGTTCTAACGATGGAATGCAGATTAGAGAAACAATGTCACAGGTTGAACTTGAGAGAAGTCTACAAGAGTAAAAGAAATTGATTGTATAGAATTGTGTCAGCATAAGTAAACTACTAAGGTTTTCCTCTGTCGAAAGACAGCAATCTACAGGAAGGAGACACAGTGGAACTGTGCCAGTGACGCTATCATACAAGTACAATAAAACTTTATGATGAAGAATAGAAGTAAATTGTTTAGATTAGTTTTAACAGTGGAATTCAAAGTAGATAAATAATCCTTTCCATTATAGGCACAAGGCCTGGATTTTTGTGGGGAGGAGGACAATCAATTTATATTGACCCCAGTGCCTGACTGGTATTTAATTCAATGACCTCGAAAGGATGAAAGGCAAAGTTGATCTTGGCGGAATTTGAACTCAGAGCATAGTGACAGATAAAATACCACTAAGCATTTTGCCCGGTGTGCTAACGGTTCTGCCAGCTCACCGCCTTAAAGTAAATAAATGGCTGTATGATAAGAAACTTGCTTCCCAACCACATAGTTCTAGGTTCACTTCCACTGCATGACACTTTGGGCAAGTGTCTTCTACTATAACCTCAAGCCAAAGTCTTGTGCGTGGTTTTGGTAGAAGGAAACTGACAGAAGCCCATCATGCGTGTCTGTATTTAGCCCCCACCACTTGGCAATCAGAGTTGGTGTGTTTACATCCCTGTAACTTAGCAGTTCAGCAAAAGAGACTGATAGATTAAGTACAGGGGTTGATTCCTTCAACTAAAATTTTTCAAGCCAGTGCCCCAGTATGGCCACAGTCAAATGACTGTAGCAAGTAAAAGAGAGAAGGCAAAAGAAGCATTTGTTTGTAACTTAATCGTCAACCTGCTGAATGTTATAACTTTATCTAATTTGTGCTCCACAATTAGAAAAATAATTTACTTCATATCTCTCAAAGTTTCTACGTTGTTATAATGTAAACATCTTACAATTCTTATTGGTAGGAACAAAGCTTCTAAATTGGATGGAAAAATTTGATGGGCTGCTTTGGTGTAATGGTTAGAATATGTCATATTCACAGAAGATGTGGCTTCATGTCCCATGAAGGGAAGCCTTCAACTTTTTTCCATCCAAAAGTTTTTCTTTTTTAACACAATATTCTACATGCTATCATTTATAGCTTTATCTACTTCAAGCTCCATCATTAAAAAATTATTTACTTCACATCTCTTGACTTTTCTAAATTCTTATAATAATGATAAATGTGTGTGTGTGTGTGTGTGTGTGTGTGTGTGTGTGTGTGTGTGTGTGTGTGTTTATTAATGATTAACATGACTCTTCTATGATTTCATTATTTAAATTTCAACACATCAATCTCCAACCACATCCCTTGCTAGTTTATGTACCACTTGGATATCTACAAAAATTTCTCGGAGACGTTTTTATAAAAAAAAAAAAAAAAAAATTAAATTTTTCTAATGACACTGCAATTTCTTTAAGAAAGGAAGAAAAAAAATGATGAGACTATAGCATAAGAGTCTCTAGTAACTGGTTTTTAGTAATAATAATAATAATAATAATAATGATAATAATAATAATGATAATAATGATAATAAAGGCTAGCAAGAGACATGGTGCAGATAAGTAATAAAAAGGAAGCAATTTGCTTGTGTGCAACAAGCAGCGCAAGACTGTTTCTGTTAGTAAAAATTTGTCCACGGGGTTAGTCAGAACGGTGCACTTACCACAATCTACTATTTAATCTGCAAAGAACCAAGATAATATTTAAGTGCATCAAGAGTCTCACATATCTAATTATACATGCAAGTTTCATTAACGCTGGTACACAGATGGGAAATATTTATTGTTTTTTTTTTTTAATTAATTTTAATTAGACTTAATTAGTTTCATTTGGTATTCTTGGTAGTGCTGTACAACCCTGGGTCAGCTGTAATCAAGTAAATTTATGATCAAAGGCTTTTCAGTTATGACCATCCCACCTTTTGTATATTTGTCCAGTGTGTCTAAATTAAAGGTAATAGAATTTGACTTGAGTGAGATTTGGTTATGATTTCAAGTGACCACATGCAGGATCCTTCATTGGTTAATATCTGTTGGTGTCAGATTGTAGTGTTGTCCAAGTTAGTAGATGTCCGATTTCTTTGTCATAATATTTATAATAATAATTACAGTATTAATTGCTAATTAATGTTAGTTTCCAGTTTAAGTTATGTAATTAGTCGTTGGTGAGTTTCAATGGAGTTTCTTTCCTCCTAAAGATTTAGTGAAGCAATATAAATATAATTTGTTTAAATTTCCATACATAACAAATTCAAAACATATCGTAAATTTACTGATAATGAAAAACTCAAGTGGTTGGATGACTCTTCAACTTAAATCCTGCTAAAACCATTTCTGATTCTCTTAATCCTTTGCTTATCCGAAGCATTCTCATAAGTTTGTCCTAAGCAACCATGTTTGTTGTCAGACATTCAGTTAGCCCAATGTTTCACATATCATCATCATCATCATTTAACATCCATTTTCCATGCTGGCATGGGTTGGACAGTTTGACAAGAACTGAAAAGGTCAGGAGCCACACCAGCTTCCGTTGTCTTTTTTGGCACGGTTTCTATGGCTGAATGCCCTTCAAAATGCCAACCACTTTACAGAGTGTACTGGGTGCTTTTTAGGTGCCACCAGCCCCAATACTTTTTGTGTGCCACCAGTGACATAAAGCTTTCCTTTCATAAGTCCCAAGTTACTCAGGTAGTTGGAAAGAACTCAGCATGTGCATCAAATACGATACATGGATGCCAGTGTATCACATGTGGCCTGTGTATCACATGTGGTACACAGGATAGAAAAAAGGTTAAAGACCAGTCAGTTAAGGATGGGCAAAACTCAGGGCATTTTGGCAGGGCCTCTGAAACTGGTAGGAGAAAGATCTTTATATCCTTAAAATGATAGCTACCCGATGACCAGGTGGTGATCATGTTAAACTAGACAACAGTTTAATTAAATAATTGAAAATAAGTACAGCTACCAACAGGCTTCCATGTTGTTTTTATCTACTCCAATTTCAATTATGATGTTTAGAACAATCCAAGACTATGATAAAAGATACCTGCCCCAGACACCAGGCAAATAGGATTGGATGTGGAACCACAGGATTGTGAAGTGAGTATCTCAATCGCATGGCTATACCAATACCAAAGAGATTTTGCTGCTATTAGTAGCAGATCAAGCACATCTTTATATCGGTTCCTCCTTCAATGGCTCCAGAATGTTTTATAGATGAGCAACATATTTAATTAATCAATCAGTTAATTAGTTTCACATGTAATCTACAAAGTTTTCTGAGTTACACAGGTTTAATTAGTTTATCCATAATAGAAATTAGTAAGATAAACGATGAAATGTTAATTAATGACATTTAAAAAAATATGAAACAAGCTGTCAGAATTGGTAAAATATGGGACAAAATGCCATGCAATATTTGGTTAAGTCTTTTATGTTCTCAGTTCAAATTCTGCCAAAATCAACTTTGCCTTTCGTGCTTTCAAGGTCGATAAAATAAGTACCAGTTGAGCACTAGGGTCGATGTAATTGACCTACTCCACCCCACAAACTTGCTGGCCTTGTGCCAAAATTTGAAACCAATATTTGGTTAAGTCTAAGGCAGCAAGCTGGCAGAACCATTAGTACAGCAGGCAAAATGCTTAAATCCCATTTTGTCTATCTTTACATTCAGAGTTCAAATTCTACCGAGGTCAACTCTGCCTCTCATCTCTTTGGGGCTGGTAAAATAAGTACCAGTTGTATACTAAGGCTGATATAATCAACTAGCGCCCCCACCAAAATTTAAAACCAAAATTAAATTAAGTTTGTTTACATTCTGAGTTCAAATCCTGCCAGAGTGGAGTTTTTATATATATACACACACACACACACACACACACACACACACCAACACACAAAGGCTTCATTCAGTTTCCATCAACCAAATCCACCAAATCCATATATATATATCATCATCATCGTTTAACATCCACTTTCCATGCTAGCATGGGTTGGACGATTTGACTGAGGACTGGTGAAACCGGATGGCAACACCAGGCTCCAATCTAAATTTGGCAGAGTTTCTACAGCTGGATGCCCTTCCTGTCATATATATATATATATATGACAGGCTTCTTTCAGTTTCCATCTACCAAATCCACTCACAGGGCTTTGGTTGGCCCGAGGCTATAGAAGAAGACGCTTGTCCAAGGTGCCACGCAGTGGGACTGAACCCAGAACCATGTGATTGGTAAGCAAGCTACTTCCCACACAACCACTCCTACGCCTATTATACTCATATTATATTCATATTTTGTACAGGATTCTGTTACTATATTTCAAGGTAAAATTTACTCCACATTTTCTCAACATGACAAATTTGTAACACTTTTATCCATGTTCTTTTAGTACAAATATATCAGGGTTACTTGCCATATTTTGATCAACTGATATTATCCATGCAATTAGTAGATGAAAACTCTGTCCAAGGATGTTTAAAATTTTAAAATAAGCAAGAGAGCTGTTCAATGAATTGTCATTTACAATCTATGGACCTCTTATTTTTGTAGTTTTATCAAAAAAAAATGTTGTGTATAGACCCATTTCAACAACCTTTATTTCTAATTCAATGACTACCAGCACCAGTGTAGAATTATCAACAAGTCTTTAGTTAACTATTTAAATATACTAACTTAATTTTGGCATTTTACCTTATTGGGACCACTATTCTATTCAAATATACCAGTATGGCAGTTTTATCAATACAGTAGTACTTCGGTATTCGAACAACTCTGATCGTCAATAAATCGTGCTTTATATATATAATGTAAATAGATATAGATATATATAAAGCACAATTTATTTGTGATCAGAGGTGGTCGTAAACCGAGGTTCTACTCTATAATAGTTTTACTGAACTTATTCTAAATACTGTTAAAATCTCCATATTGCTATTCCATAGAATAGTGGAATGGTGAAGAACAAAGGAATGCATAAATTAAAATAAACGTTTGTTACTTACTGTTTTATAATTATTAGCAATTAGTCAACAATGCAAATATTTTCAGGTGACAATATAAGTAAAAAGGTGAAATCAAACACTACTGAGATTAAAGGAAAAAATATGCTTTTAATAGGAAATGACGAGAGCAATTCATTTTGTTTCTAGGATGTAAACTAATTACCTTCTTCCTTAATTACTACAATGAGAAATGTATTGATTACTTTGATATATTGATAGTATTAACCTACATTGATGAGAGGCATTTTCTCATCTGATTTTATCAATGGCGATTATCAAACAATCTAATAATGTATTATATTTATAATATATCATCATCATCATTTAACCCTTTTGATACCAACCCAGCTGAAACCACTTCTGGCTCTGAGTACAAATGTCTTGTTTTCATAAGTTTTGAATTAAAATCTTCCACCAAACCTTAGTCACAATTTATGTTCCTAACACTGGCTGAATGATAACCAAGTTATTTTACTAAATTCTTTGTTATATTTAAAATAACTGAAAGAAACACAGAGCATCTCAACAGAAATACAATAACGAAAGGGTTAATGTCTGTTTTCCATGCTGGCATGGATTGAATGATTTGACAGGAGCTGGCAAGGTTGGAGAGCTGCATTAGGTTCCACTTGTCTGTTTCAACATGGTTTTTAAATCTGGAAGCCCTTTCCTGATGCCAACCACTTTACAGAGAGTGCTGCATGCTTTCTATGCGGTGCCACCACAGGCTTTTTTTTTACTTGGCAGAAGTTATTATTTCAAAGCATGTTTGAACCATCACCTAGTTTAACATTATTCCGACCCAGCCCTTGGGTGCCTTCATCCAAACACAACTTACTCCATACCAACAAGCCCCAGAGACACCCACCTTCCCAAATAAGGGGTCATGGGTACTGTTCTTTGTTCCCTCACTCAGCTGTAGAAATTAGTTGCGACGTCACAGGTGCCAAGCTGTATCGGCCCCTTTGCCTTTCCCTTGGACAACATCAGTGGTGTGGAGAGGGGAGGCTGGTATGCATGGGTGACTGCTGGTCTTCCATAAAACAACCGTGCCCGGACTTGTGCCTTGGAGGATAACTTTCTAGGGGCAATCCCATGGTCAGTCATGACCGAAGGGGGGACTTGACCCTTTTACCCTTTACTGTGGAAGAGAAGATCTTTTCTAATTACTCAAACTACATGTGTAGGCATAGCTGTATGGTAAAGTAGTTTGCTTTGCAAATACATAGTTTAGTGATTAATTCTGAAATCCTGGGATTGCAAAACCAGTATAAATAAAGACTGAATAGTTGCTGCTTCTGATGGGAGCCGGGTGGCCAATGGAACAACAATGAGATAATGTTCTAAAGCAAAGAAGAAGAAGAAGAAGAAAATGGCAAAAACTCACTTTTGAGCTCCTATATGATAGGAGATGAGTCTAAAGTTACCATCAGGAGGAACAAAAGAAAGAACTCGCTCACTCTGAAAGGACAAAAATAATGAAATGATTGTAATTAGGAACAAAGCTTTGTGTTCATCTTCATCATATTTAATTCATAACATACACCACAACAAATATATACCTGCACATATGTATAAGAGCAGGTGTGGTTGGGTGGTAAGAAGCTTACTTCCCAACCACATGGTTCCAAGTTCAGTCCCACTGAGTGGCACTTTGGGCAAGTGCCTTCTACTATATCCTTCGGCTGACCAAAGCCTTGTGAGTGATTTGGTAGATGGAAACTGAAAGAAGCCTATTATATATATATATATATATATAGATATATATATATATATATATATATATATATATATATACTCTTTTACTTGTTTCAGTCATTTGACTGTGGCCATGCTGGAGCACCGCCTTTAGTCAAGCAAATCGACCCCAGGACTTATTCTTTGTAAGCCTAGTACTTATTCTATCAGTCACTTTTGCCGAACTGCTAAGTTACGAGGACATAACACACCAACATCGGTTGTCAAGCGATGTTGGGTGGGACAAACACAGACACACAAACACACACACATATACATATATATGCATATATACGACAGGCTTCTTTCAGTTTCTGTCTGCCAAATCCACTAACAAGGCTTTGGTCGACCTGGGGCTATAGTAGAAGACACTCGCCCAAGGTGCCACGCAGTGGGACTGAACCCGGAACCATGTGGTTGGTAAGCAAGCTACTTACCACACAGCCATTCCTTATATATGTATTGGATCATCCCATAAATAATGTGGGGTTTTTATACTTCTTATATTTTTCAAAATTAAGATAAACAGAGTTCTTTTTTAATCTAAAATATACTCTCCTTCATTTTGTCCAGTGCTCTTCCATCTCTCTAGTAGACTTGCAAGGCCCCTCTTCCAAAATTCACTCATCCATAACAAAAAATACTCCTCCAGTACTGTTCTGACCTTGTCAACAGAATTCATATTTTTTCCATCCAAATCATTTTGAAAACTGCAGAATAAATGATAATCAGGTGGGGCAATGTCCGGTGAATATGGTGGGTGAGGCATCGTTTCCCATTCAAACTGCTCTGGCCTTTGGAATGTCATCCTTGCTGTATGTGGCCAAGCATTATCCTGATGGAAGAACACCTTTCGCCTTGAAACCAAAGATGGTCATTTTTCCGATAGCATGCAGGTGCTGATGAACAGCTGAATAACTAAATCCAAGCTTTTCTACCGGTTCCTCAACAGTTACTATGGGATTTTCTTTCACCAGGGTTTGCAGGACATCCTCATCAAGCTCTACAGAGCTTCCAGAACAAGGCCCATCTTCTAGGCTGTAGTTTCCAGCTTGGAATTTCTGGAACCACTGTTGACACTGGCTTATGCTTATTGTCCGATCCCCATATACTGCATCAATATTCATTGCACTTTCCATTACAGTGTTGCCTTTCTTGAACTCATGAAGCAAAATCTGCCGAATATGCTCCTTTGTCACTTCCATTAAAGCTTTGAAAAATAACTGTTAAAATCGAACTGCACTCTTCAAAACTTGCACTAAGAATAAGGACAAGGTGAAATTGCTACCTGCTTTTATAGCAAGTTGATGCAGGTAGTTTTCATCACCACTACACTGTAACTGTGGATTTTATGCCAATATTGGCCTTACAAGGCACCCTCAAAACTCATGGAGAGTAAAGTTGTTAATCCGGACGACTTCAGAAACATGAAAGATGAGTGTCATATCTTTATAATTATTTCATCTAAAATCTACCTCCTGGGACTGGCATTATTAAATATCACTATAATATTCAATAAAGTTTGATGAATTAACCAATAATTTCTAATTGCATTCTGACAGAACTATTCAGGTAATTATACCAGTCAAGAATTATTTCCATTATGCTGGAGTTATTGCTACTATGGACAAATGTCTTTAAGAGCAATTATTCTGGTTTATGTGATGAAGATAGTAAAGTGCTGTTGGCATATCTGAAGAGAATGGAATATTTCCCAGAGTTACAACAGAAGACAGAGGTAAATAAAGAAGAGAGATATTAATAGGACAGGATATACTTACTTCCCATCTCTTAAAACGAACACACGGATGGAAACTAACATCATCTAACAAGCGTGGATTCATGAAAGACAATGTTAGGTCAGGCATGCCGCTAAGCTTGATCAAACAATCAATCTGGAAATATAACAACAATATTGATAAGATAATTAATATGTAATTATTACACTGGCTCTGAACCATTGTATTCATATTCAAATACAGACCATCGTAACTTTCAGGGCTGAATCTAAATTCTATAGAGATGAACATAAAAATGAGACTATTGCACTGCTAACACAAAAGTAAGGCACAATATTGCCTTGTAAAACTTTAATATACTTGATGATATATCATGGTTGCACAACAAAGTACTGTATCCTTGCAGTTCTATATTTAAGAGATGAGGAATTATGTACATTATTTATATTTGACGGATATTTGTCCTCATCTTGTTTGTTGTTAACACAACGTTTCAGCTGATATACTTTCCAGCCTTCATCAGGTGTCTTGGGGAAATATCGAACCTGGGTTCTCATTCCTGAGGTATTTTTCAATGTTATTATTATTATTATTCAGGTCACTACCTGGAATTGAATTTGGAATCTTGGGGTTAGTAGCTCACGTCCTTAACCCATGGGCATATGGCGTAGTGGTTAAGAGCATAGGCTGCTAACCCCAAGATTCCGAGTTCGATTCCACGCAGTGGCCTGAATAATGATGATGATGATGATGAAAAACACCTCAGGAATGAGAACCCAGGTTTGAAATTTCCCCAAGACACCTGATGAAGGCTGGAAAGTATATCAGCTGAAACGTTGTGTTAACAACAAACAAGATGAGGACAAATATCCATCAAATGTGAAGCATGACCTTCAAATGTTGGGCCTCACAGAGACAATGACGAAAGATTGAGACCTTTGGAGATATGCTGTGATTGAGAAGACCCGGCAAGGAAAGTGAGATCACAGCCTTAGCCTACACCAGTGTTGCATAACCAGCCCATTTAAAATGTACCTTTGAAACGTTGGGTGACACGCTGTGCTTGAGGAGACCTATTGAGTCAAGTAAATCAAAATCAAATCAAATCACAATCAAATGGAAATTGTAGTTGTGGCCATTACCAGTGCTGGCAGCACGCGATAAGCACCATTCATTCGTGTGTGGGTTGCTGCCAAAGCTGCCTGACTTGCTTGTTGTGCCAGTGGCACATAAAAAACACCATCTGTATGTGGTCGATACCAGCCCCACTGCCCCAACTGGCTCCTGTGCCGGTAGCACATAAAAACGACCATCCAAAAATGGCCAATGCCAGTGCCACTTGACTGGCTCCTGTGCCAGTGGCATGTGAAAAGCACTTTGGAATGGTTGGCGTTAGGAAGGACATCGAGCTGTAGAAACATTGCCAGATCAGATTGGAGCCTGGTGAGACCTCCTGGCTTGCCAGTCCCCAATCAAACTGTCCAACCCATGCCAGTATGGAAAACAGACATTAAACGACAATGACGATAATGATGATGATGATGATGACGAATTATTTTTTACTCACATATCCTTGGATTTCTGCAAAGACTGTTGCACCCGATTTGTCAAGGATGGCATCAATTTCCTCAATGACATCAAAATACGCCTCGTTATTGGTATATTTGACACCTGTCCTTCTCCAGGGAATGTTAGAAAGCTGTCCTGTTGGCAGTATTCCACTGACTCTGGTAAATGTAAACAAGAAGCAAATTAGAATTTCTTTTATTTTTATATTCTTTTACTTGGTTCAGTCATTTTGACTGTGGCCATGCTGGAGCAATGCCTTTTATTCAAGGAAATCGACCCCTGGACTTATTCTTTGTAAACCTGGTACTTATTCTATTGGTCTCTTTTGTTGACCCACTAGGTTACAGGGACATAAACACATCAACATCAGTTATCAAGCAATGGTGAGGGAACAAACAGACACAAACTAATATATGAGCGAGATCATTGCCAGTGCTGCTGGACTGGCTCCTGTGCAGGTGGCACGTAAAATACACCATTTCGAGCGTGGCCGTAGCCAGTACCACCTGACTGAACTTCGTGCCGGTGGCACGTAAAAGCACCCACTACACTTTTGGAGTGTTGGCGTTAGGAAGGGCATCCAGCTGTAGGAACTCTGCCAGATAAGACTGGAGCCCAGTGCAAGGACAATCTGAACACAGACAGGAGTTGCAAAGAGTGACTGGTAAAGCGAAAATGGCACGAGACCAGGGTGTTATTGCCAAGTTGGATGTCTCAGAGGTGTTCTGCAAACCGGTCAGCCAAGCGGCGTCCTGTTTGCCCGATGTATAGAGAAGGGCAGAGAGAGCAGGAAATGCAGTAGATACATTGGTAGAAATGCAGATATATATATATATATATATATATATATATATATATATGACATGCTTCTTTCAGTTTCCTTCTACCAAATCCACTCACAAGGCTTTGGTTGGTCCAGTTATTGTAGAAGACACTTGCCCAGGGTACCACGCAGTGGGACTGAATCCGGAACCATGTAAACTTTATTTTTATTAACAACATAATTTCACAGAAAGAAAAGAAAAGAAAAACATTTAACCCTTTCTTCACTGTATTTCTGTTGAGATACTTTGTGTTTCTTCCAATTCATTTTAAATATAATAAAGAATTTAGTAAAATAACTTAGTTATCATTCAGCTAGTGTTAGGAACATAAATTGTGACTAAGGTTTGGAGGAAGATTTTAATTTAAAACTTATGAAAAGACATTTATATTACAGAGCCAGAGCTGGTTTCAGCCAGGTTGGTATCAAAAGGGTTAAAAATATAAAAGATCAAATTGTCAAGAAAAAAAAAAAAAAATCATAAGTACCTCACCAAGGAAATGAAGAAAAAGAAAAATTGGTAGGAGTGGGGAATTAAGCAGCAAAAGATGGGGGGAGGGAAGTAGTAACAGGTTGTACATCCCAAAACAAATGGCGTGTTTAGCCATGCTTTGTGGACATGATGGCAAAGGCATTACTGCAGAGAATAGCCAGTAACACTTGTTGAAACAGGCACCCCATTTGCGGGGCACATTTCTCAGATGGGCCGCAGTTATCCCAATTTTGCAGAGGAAATCAGTAGCACAGGGTCCAAGAACTCTTGTCACAGTCGAGAACCTGAAATCTCAATTGTGACAGGAGCAAATTGATAGTGACCGGTCAGACTCTTATGTCATTAGAAATAATCAACCATCATCATCATCATTTAATGTCCATATTCTGTGCTGGCATGGGTCAGATAGTCCGTCAAGACGTGACAGATCAGAGGACTGCATCAAGGGGTACCTCAAACAACATGGAAAACTCTACCAAAACAGACACTGGAGTACAATGTAGTTCTCTCGCTGATCAGATCCTGTCAAACCACCCAGCATGGAAGGCAGACATATGCATATACATATATATAATGTGTGTGTGTGTGTGTGTGTGTCCACGTATGTGCATGTGTGTGTATCTGCAAGAGCCATTAGATTTTGTTGAGAAGAATGCCAATACATACCCAGTAGATTTACCAGTGACAGTGTCGGTGATCGTCCTCAGGAAGTTGGGGGGTTTAATCAGCTCCTTGAGAACATTGGATTCTACTGCCAATGGAAAGCCATTGTCCAGCATTTCATCAAGAAGCTAAAACAATAATAATAATAATAATAATTATTATTATTATTATTATTCAACTGCATTAAATTATAAAACTGAACCATAATAATGATAATAATAATAATAATAATAATAATAATAATAATTAATAATAATAACAACAACAACGAATAAAGAAGAAGAAGAAGAAGAAGAAGATCATCTCTGATCACAACCAGAAGTAGTGGGGGGGGGACATCATAGTTATGTGTTGAGAGGAATTCTTTGGGGTTTGGATAATCTACCTTTGGAAACATGGGTGTTTCGTTCAACATCCATAAACAAACCTTATTCAGGGATCTTTTGAGTGGGATGGGCTATTCAACCTGAAGAAAATTAAAACTAGGCCCCACCTGCAAGGCCATGCGCTGTTTATCTTGATATAAGATCCCCATGTCGCGCACATAGTTGTGATGCATGTGCCCAGTGTACCCTTATCAGATGAGTAGTCAGGATGGGTATACTGCGCTATGTATATTTCACCTCAGACTCACTTTGATGGCATGCACTGCTCTCTCACTCAATAATAATAATAATAATAATAATCTTCATCATCATTGTTTAATGTCCGCTTTCCATGCTGGCATGGGTTGGACGGTTTGACTGAGGACTGGTGAGCCAGAAGGCTGCACCAGGCTCCAATCTGATCTGGCAAAGTTTCTACATGAATTTCTAGAAACATGGAAATTTTAAAAGACACGGTGTACTGATCACTAACAACCGATGCAGAGAGTTTATTTCATGCTTCAGTAATTCTGACTGAAAAAATGTTTCCAAAATTGATGGGAGCTATGTTGTTTTTTGATTTTGTTAGCATGTCCAAGAGTGTTAAATTTATGGAATTCAAAAAGATGCCCATGGTTGTTGTTGAAAGATGAAGGATAATCTTGTGGGTGTCTACCAAGTCAGCTGCTAGATATACACTATATTATGATTTATAGTTACCTCATATACTATAGCATGACATTGACTATATACGTGTACCATACCTCATATACTATAACATAATGTTCTTTGATTGTTGATTCTGTACACTCGGCAAAATAATCTTCAAATGTATCAAAGACTCTGTGCAGAAATTCAATTACAAAAAGTGGAGACACTGCAAAGAAACAAATAAGAAAGGTAAAGAATCATAGGATTTTAAAATGGCAAATAGTCAAGGAATTTTAGTGGGTTTGGAATATTAATTCATCATTGTAGAAAACACAATATTATGTCAGGTGGTGGTGAAAATAACCAATAATACGAATGCGAGTTCTGTGTAACCCCTGAGGTTGTTCTGTTTAAGAGTTCAAAATCACAGCTTTTTATAACATTTGATTAATTTTCTAGAACCTTCAACAGAACTATTTCCTCCATGCCATGAGGCACATAAGGCAATAATACGATCTCTCCACATCAGCTCTGGTCTCATTCCAGTTTCTTCACACTTCTCATCTTTCCTTGTCAATGGTCCTTCGCCATGTGGTTTTAGGGTGCCTTGCTGCTCTTTTCCCCTCAGGCTGCCACTTTAGTACCACCATACAATCACTTTCTTGTTCCTGTCTCAGGACATGTCCAATCCAGTTCCAGAGTCTACATCTTATTTCATCATCGATCCTATTGATTTTGTTGTTGTCTCAATTGTATCATTTCGAACCCTTTGTAGCCACTGTATTTAGGGAAATCCTCTCAGATATTTAACCATTAAGCAATCAGATTACACTGTCAAATGTTAGGCTTATATATTCACATTGTTTTGAACTAATCATGCATTAGTTTGTACCTTTAAGATTTCAATGATGTGATTGTTTATTTTTAGAATGACATTGTAGGGTAGGTGTGAGAAGCTGAATCTTGCCAGTTTGAACATAGAACAAGAAGAATATTTGGACAAAGTATGGCTGGTTTAAATGCTGACAGGTTAAGCATCAGAATAGTTGAATAGATAAATAAAAAGTCTGCAGTGAAATGAAGAGAAAATATAAAACAGGAGTAAGATTTACATTATTTACATTATTTACATTATTTACATTTGACGTTTCGGCTGATATACCCTCCAGCCTTCATCAGGTGCTTTGGGGAAATTTTGAACCTAGGTTCTCATTCCTAAGGTATATGCCCACAAGCATATGGCAAAGTGGTTAAGAGTGTGGGCTACTAACCCAAAGATTCCAAGTTTGATTCCAAGCAGTGACCTGAACAATAATAATAACATCGAAAAATACTTCAGGAATGAGAACCCAAGTTCGAAATTTCCCCAAGACACCTGATGAAGGCTGGAGGGTATATCAGCCGAAACGTTGTGTTAACAACAAACAAGATGAGGACAAATATCCGTCTAATGTAAATAATGTAAATAATGTACATAATTCCTCATCTCTTAAATATAGAGCAGGAGGAAGATTGCTTACCTTCGGTTGTTACAACTGCAACGAAATATAGTTGATTGCGATAGATGTTGATAAGATAATGATGGGGTGTAGCAATGACAGGTGGGACATCATCCAAGGAAACTGCCTGAAAGACAGAAATGCAATTTTGTAAGGGAACTGATGTAGCAATGGGGTTAACGATAATGTTGATGAAGGGCTGAGCAGAAAACGAAAAGGAAATGTCAATTGTTCTGAACTGAAGTCAATAAAAAAGGTGACTAAAATTTAAATAAAATCAATGATCAAAAGTGATTGAGGAAAGGAAGCACGGAGTATTCTTCACCACCATCTTCTCTCTCTCTCTCTCTCTCTTTTATTCCAACTGGTCTACCTTTGTATCTCCTCTACAGCAAGACACCTACATCTATCCCTCTATTATTCTTTGAACCTCTCGTCAACTGGTACAAAGCCAACTCCCTCAATACTACCCCCGCCGCCAGTCAAGGGGGTTTTGTCTTGCCTTGCAAGTTACTGAAATAACCCTTAATTAATTATATGAAAGTTGAAGTCAATCCACTGATAGTGGGGAAAATCTGGAATTTATGAATTTTCATAGCTGGGAGACTCTAACAGAGTACCAAAAGAAAGAGTCTTTAACAGAGTACAAACCTGCCACGAATACCAGGAGAAAGTACAAGATTAAGAGGCACTTACCCTTCATCATCATCATCGTTTAACTCATTTGTGACAGCTGAGTGGATTGGAGCGACATGATATAAAAGTACATTATTTACATTTGATGGATATTTGTCCTCATCTTGTTTCTTGTTAACTCGTTTCAGCTGATATATTCTCCATCCTTTGCCAGGTGTCTTGGGGAAATTTTGAAGCTGAGTTCTCATTCCTAAGGTATTATTCGATATTATTATTATTATTATTATTATTATTATTCAGGTCACTGCCTGGAATCGAACTCGGAATCTTGGGGTTAGTAGCCTGCACTCTTAACCACTAAGCCATATGCCCGTGGGCATATACCACTACACCATATGCCCATGGATAATAATAATAATAATAATAATAATAATAATAATAATAATAATAACAACAACAACAACACTTAAAAATACCTTAGGAATGAGAACCCAGGTTCGAAATATCCCCAAGACACCTGATGAAGGCTGGAGGGTATATCAGCCAAAACGTTGTGTTAACAACAAACAAGATGAGGACAAATATCCATCAAATGTAAATAGTGTAAATAATTCCTCATCTCTTGAATATAGAACTGTATTATGAAATAAAAGGTCTTGCACAAGGACACAACACCCCACCAGAAATCGAACTCACAACCTTATGATTGTGAGTTAAAAACGCTAACTATTAAGCCATGTGTCTTCACTCACACATATATAACATGCAGTTATATGGCTTTAGAATTTATGATGTAAAAGAAAAACATGGTGTTTAGTCAGATTTATTATCATTGCTGTCTGAAACTGACTGACAAAGTTGACTTGTCTCAAAAGAGAAAGCAAATTCACAAATAATCTTTTAATCTACAACATTGGTGAAATAAAAACTTAATCCTTACCCTTCCTTGAACCTCAAAGAAGTAGTCACATATCGATTTGTGGATTACACTCTTCCAGTGTTTTTCCATAAACACATCTCTGTAATCAAAAAATGAAAAAAATATGAGTTTACTGTTAGTATGTAAGTTAACATCATGGAGAAGCATCTCTGTTGTGGCTGTGAGGTAAAAAGTTTGCTTCCTAACCACTTGGTTCTGGGTTCAGTGCCACAGTGTGGTGACTTGTGCAAGTGTCTTCTATTATAGCTTCAGGTCAACTAAAGCCTTGTGAGTTAATTTGGTAGACGGAAACTGAAAGAAGCCCACCATATATATGTGTGTGTGTGTATCTTTGTCCATGTGTTTGTTCCACACCACTGCTGGATAATTAATGTTAAGAAAAGATGTGTGTGTGTGTGTGTGTGTGTGTGTGTGTGCATGTGTGTGTGTGTGTGTATCCTTGTCTCGACATCATGTGATTGTTGTGAATGAGCATCACCATCTTCCACATAAAACATGTCTGGCCATGAGGAAATATGACCTTCCTTGGAAACAGGTGAGGGT
Source organism: Octopus bimaculoides (assembly GCF_046866305.1). Lineage (NCBI taxonomy): Eukaryota > Metazoa > Mollusca > Cephalopoda > Octopoda > Octopodidae > Octopus > Octopus bimaculoides. Next base: position 189,163,496 of record NC_142929.1, on the reverse strand, counting down.
TGGTGACAGGAAGGGCATCCAGCCATAGAGAGTGATGCAAAGGGGGATCTGCCCACTATGCAGGAGTGGATCCTGGAACAGCACAGGCAGGGGCTGGAAAAAGGATGGGTGGGGCCAACTCATGGTGTGACCGTAGGAAGTACCAGAGTGTCATATTCATTAGTGCTGCCCCTGGTGGCAAGCTAGCATGCCTTTTTTTGGAAAAACGTTGGATAGGGTCAATCTGTAGATTGGCCTTGCCTTGTAGAGGGGAGTGGTGCCCTTATAGGGTCCCTGATCCATGGAACTTGTCCCTTCGATGGGTCCCAATACACAGAGCGCAGTTGTCTTGTATGTGGGATGGGCCCACAGGTTAACTGTAAGGTTGGGAATGTGGTGTATGGCTTCCGATGTGCTGAGGGACGGTGCAGGGACATGACGGCTACTTGCATTGAAGAGGTGGCATACGGCATTGGAGAGCATATGGGTGAGCACTGGCAGGGGCTCAGGGAGGAGAGGAGAGGAGAGGAGCTCTTCAGTGCTCTACCAACATGCCCAGGCAGAGCATGGAAGCTTAGTCAGTGGAATGGAAGTCGGAGTATTGTTGGTGCATGGAGGTGACACAACACTTGGACAGATCACGGAGGCTGTACACATGACAAAGGATGGACTGGGCCTCAGTGGAGAGCACGAGTGAAACAGTGGCACTCGCCATCATGCCACACAACATGACAACTAGGGACTGGCGACTGAAGGGAGAAAAGGAAGAAAAAAAACAGATACAAGCAGCGTAGTATACATACAATGGCCATGTATGCACATACCTGTCATAAACGTTACAAAGTTGGAGGCATTGAAAGGGAAAAGAAGCTGTATAGAGGGCACATATGCAAGCAACATGGCTAGCAGCGGTGCCAACAACAACAACTGCCTTGATTGTGGCAGGCACACAGGTGCAGTGATTTGCAGGTGTGGTGCATAAGGTTGCATTTGGCGGCAGTAGCAATGGAGTGGGAGATGGGGCTGAGGGAAGAGTCATGGTGTAGCTAGGAGCATACCTACATCTATATATATATATATATATATATATATATATATATAGTCCACACTGTAAAGTGGTTGGTGTTTGGAAAGGCAACCAGTTGTAAAAACTTTGCCAAAACTGACCTCGCCTGTGCTTGTGCCACGTAAAAAGCCCTAAGTCCACCCTGCTGAGTGGTTAGGAAAGGCATCCAGCTGTAAAAATCCTGCCAAAACAGTCACAGAAGTCTGGTGCAGGCTTCTGCCTGGCTGGCCTTAGTCACACAACTCCTAACTTATGTGAATTAGATGCTTTATCTTGATCTAGATTATGGCATATGGCAGTAGATGACATAAAGCAAACTCAAAACAGACACAAGAACCACCTTATCTGGAATGGTTGATATTCTATAGCCTCCAAACTTCTAATTAGCTGATTCACTCAATTACACTTAATTAATCTCAACAGCAAAACCTCTTTTAAAGTTCTAAATTTTAGTCTTAACTGCTTTTTTGTAGAAATCTCTGTAAACTATACTTTCACATCTTATAACTCTGGTGTGGCTGTGTAGTAAGAAGTTTCCTTCCTAACCACATGGTTCTGGGTTCCGTTCCACCGTATGGTACCTTGGGCAAATGTCTTCTACAATACCTCGGGTCAACCAAAGACTTGCAAGCGCATTTGCCAGACAGAAACCGAAAGAAGCCCATCATCATCATCATCATCATTTAACGTCCATTGTCCATGCTGGCATGGTTTTGATCAGGACTGGCAAGCTGAAAGGCTGCACCAGCCTCCAGTCTCATGTAGCATGGTTTTCTATGGCTGGATACCCTTCCTAACACCAACCACTCCAAGAGTGTAATGGATGCTTTGACGTGCCATTTGTATGACACCAGTATCTGCCACAAATACGATTTCACTTGATTTGATGGGTCTTCTTCTCAAGCACAACATAATGCCAAAGGTCTTGGTCATTTGTCATTGCCTCCATGAGGCCCAGCACTCAAAAAGTGCTTTTCACATGCCACCAGCATGGGTACCAGTTACATGACAACAGCATTGGTCAAGACTAGGATTTCACTTGGCTTGATGGATATATATGTATATCTGTGTTTGTCTGTGTCTGTATGTGTTTGTCCCCACCCCACTGCTTGACAACTGGTGTTAGTGTGTTTACATCCTCATGACTTAGCAGTTTGGCAAAGAAGCCAACAGAATAAATATCAAACTTAAAAAAGAGATAAGTACTAGTCTCAATTCATGTGACTTTTGACTAAAGTTCTTCAAGGTGGTGCCCCAGCATGGCCACAGTCTAATGATTGAAACAAGTAAAAGGTAATCAATGAGGTATATAAGGTACCATCATCAGTGATGAGAAACAGTCAACAAGCCAAGTGAGACCGTAAGCCGTGACCTCTGCCAGTGGGTGTAACCAGCCCACTTATGAGTACCCCTCATTCACTGGACAATAAACTTTACTTGCGAAGACCTGTTGAGGCAAGTGAAATCAAAATCAAAATCGGTGACATGGCCGATGACAGTGCCGCCTGATTGGCACTCGTGCCAGTGGACAAGCACAGGTATCTTGATATAGAGACAGACACATGGCTACTTCATAAGTAGCCAGCAAAAAGAGGACCATGATGGTGCTAATGAGGTGTTAGGGTGAACTCTCAAGATACCAGAAGGTGAGTATAAGAGAGAAAATGAACAAAGAATCAGGAAAGGTGGGTAGATAAGTTGAAGGGGTGTGAGTGACAGATGGTTACAGATGGGGATAGAGGTGAATGTAGCAAATGATGAATAAGGGTTGAGATGGGGTCAATGGGGGGGGGGTAAAAGAAATAAGAATAGCTCAGGAAGGCGGAGATGATAAATGGCAGAATAGATAGGGAGGGGGCTCTGAAAGGGGTCTCAGGGAGTAGCATCCTTGCCTTCCTGAGCTAGTTTTCCACCAGATTTCTTTAAAATCGTGGTAGCTCATGTCTAGAAACTGAGGTTGGGGGTAAGCAAGGGCATGCTTCCCGTAGAAAATCCAGCTCCAAAACAGCCTCATGATAGCAATGGAGAATGGGCTGGTGTGAGGGCGGTTGCTATGGCATTGAGGTAGATCCAGCCAGCCCCAGTTAACAGGGACAAAACACTGGCTGACTGACTTAACAACACTGCTCAGCAAATATCAACTTTTCTTTTTTTTTAGCTTCTTCAAAATTATATATTCAAAGTAATGCATTCTTTATTCAATTTCCTAATAAAAATTCATATTTAAGTATCTATTTCAGTTGATCAGTATGAATAATTAATGAAGTATTTGAGAGAAAAAGTTATTGAAGTTTCATAATAGAAATGGTTTGAACAAAGTCACAGCTGGGGGGATTTAGGAGAGAGCAGGTTGTACCTCACAGAACCAAAAAACAAAATATTGATTTTTAATTTCTACAAGGGCACAAGGCTCCCAATATCATTAGATGAAGGCAGGTAGGTAGGTTGGTGAAGTTATAGAAGGGGTTGGAAGAAGGCAAAATATACTGAGATGGTGAAAGTATGCTGAAACAATGGGTGGGTGGTACCCAAGGTGTGAGCTCATTGACGTGCTTAAGGTTCTTAGTTGAACAAATCAGCCATTTGATGCATGCATGTATACATGTTTGCACAGTTTCATTCAACGAAATTCACTCACAAGACATTGGTCATCCCAGAGCTATATTCTTTCATTTGTTTTAGTCATCTGACTGTGGCCATGCTGGAGCACCACCTTTTAGTCGAACAAATTGACCCCAGGACTTATTCTTTGTAAGCCTAGTACTTATTCTATCTGTTTATTTTGCCGAACCGCTAAGTTACAGGGATGTAAACAAACCAGCATCGGTTGTCAAACGATTTTGGGGAGGCAAACACAAACACAATAATACATACTGACACATATATATACGACGGGCTTCTTTCCGTCTACCGAATCCAATCACCTCAAGGGTTTGATCGGCCTGAGACTATAGTAGAAGACACTTGCCCAAGGTGCCATGCAGTGAGACTGAACCCAGATCCATGTGGTTGGTAAGCAAGCTACTTACCACACAACCACTCCTGCGCCTATAGAAGATACGTGTCCAAGGTGTCACACAGTGGGGCGGAATCCAAAATCATCTGATTGAAAAGCAAACTTCCCAACCACACACCCATGCCTGCACCTCGGGAGATTTGACTGCTATTGCTAGTAAATCAAACTATTACGTTCAGTCTCTCTCATTGACTGCTGTTGTTGTTGTTGTTATTTAACCCAGGTCAACTCTAATCCAGCAGAACTATGATCAAAAGCGTTCCAGGCGAGAACGTACAATTTTTTTTTCAGACATGGTATATCTAAGACAACATTATCAAAGTCTTTTTGTTGTATTTTTTCTTTTCTTCGGACGGTAGAATGTGGTTTGGGGAAGTTTTGGTTGTCATTTCAAGCAGGTCGAGTGACCGCATATAGGTTTTCTCGTCGGTTCGCCATTTATGTTTTTATCCCTCGAGTGTGAGAAGGGTAAAAGGTAGAAATATGCACTCGGCAGGTAAGGGATGGGGACTAAATATTGCTCGACAACAGGACAATAACAACACTGAACAGATTATGTTAATGATTAGAGAGACGATGTTTATTTAGCACCAGTTTAGACCTGATCGAGAAGCAGACTCGCGGTTAAAGGCCGTCTGATCGTGGTTATCCCGTCTTCTTTTCAGACGTATCGTATCTCGAACTATCTTAACCAATATATCTTTCCCTCTCTGAGATGTCGGTGCGAGATATGAGGGAGATTTGACAGCCGCTTTTAGTAGGTTTAGCTGACAGCTTACAAGACTGCAGTTTACGGTAGAGTGGGTGTGTTTCGTGAGTGAGTCTGGCGAACGCGTTTATATGGTGGAATTTGTTAAGCTGCGACAATCAAGCGTACATAAAGTTATGACAGCAATATGTTTATAACAGAATTCGTGAGGCAACAACATTCATAATTATTTATGACAGACGACATGGAATAATAACTACCAAACGTTTATGAATAGAATACGCGAAATTACGAGTGACGTTTATGACAGACAACATGAAGTTCTGAGAATGATATGGTGGAAAGTTTATGATGGTATATGTGAAGTTAGGACAAGCATGTTTATAATAGACCACACGAAGCTACGACAATCGTATGTTTATGATAGAAATCGTAGAGTTAGGACAATCGTAAATGTTTATGACAGACGACATGAATGAAATGACGACGTGTTTGCTCAGCTTTGGGAGCTTCTAAAAATATATTATATTGCTTATATATGGACTGAGATGTATGGAGTGAATAACGGGAGACAATGTTAGATACTCACCCAGAATTATTTATAACAAATAAACTATGAATCATAATTGCTGTATCAGTGTTATTTAGTGGTGAAGATCGAACAGGGTTTACAGTGGAATGACACCATTTGTAATTTGTCCCGAGTCGCTTAAATCCTTTAACACGTCACACATCTCTCTAATTAAGGCCCCTTACATTCAACACTAACAGATGACAATTTGATGGCACCTTAATATACAGACATGTTGATTAAATATAGCTTTTTAAAAAATTGCTTTTAATTTCTGCTTATATTTGATTTTTGTTGTGGTATTTGAAAATTTTTCTTTGTATATAAATTTTAAAACCTATTAGAAATTTGTACCAGATGTTCAGCTTCTTTCATTAAACCATATATTTATTTAGTTTTCGACTAGACATATTTCGGGAGGAGGGATTGTTGTCATGACGTTCATGCCATACTCAAAATCTTTCATGGTGCAAACTAGAATCAACTCAGAATCGAAACCAAATCAGGCGCTACGGTTAAGATCGTGTAGAGTCTACGCTGCAGACCGATGTCCAGTTGTATTCCAACCATGACCATCACGTTTTCCTATTCAGACACAGTGTATCTTAGGCTACATCATCAAATATAACATTCATTTCTATTTTAAGACACTTTGATGTTATCTGAAAGCAATTTGGCTGTTATTTCTAGTCGGTCGAGTGACCGTATAGAGAGGTTCCCGAATTGGCTGAAGAGGAATTACGACTGATTTCATCGCCTTCCTTCATAGAATAAATTAAAAGGTAAAATGCAATTAATAACGATGTTATTTTATTGAGTTAGGTTGGTAAAATCGTCAGACAAAATGCATGAAGTTAATTGCATTAGTGTTGTTACTGTTTTGAGATCAAATTCTACTGATGTCAACTTTGCTTTTTCATTCTTCCGGGTCGACCTAATCAACAAATCCCTTTCTCAGTTAATATTTTTATTGTTAAAAGCGGCGAGTTGGCAGAAACTTTAGCACGCCGGGCAAGATGCTTAGCGGTATTTCGTCTGCCGCTACGTTCTGAGTTCAAATTCCGCCGAGGTCGACTTTGCCTTTCATCCTTTCGGGGTCCATTAAATAAGTACCAGTTACGCACTGGGGTTGATGTAATCGACTTAATCCGTTTGTCTGTCCTTGTTTGTCCCCTCTGTGGGTAGTAAAGAAATAAGAAACTTTAGCGCGCCGGACGAAATGCTTAGCGGTATTTCGTCTGTCTTCGTGTTCTGAGTTCGAATTCCGCCGAAGTCGACTTTGCCTTTCATACTTTCGGGGTCGATAAATAAAGTACCAGCTGTGTATTGGAGTCGATCTAATCGACTGGCTCCCTCCCCAAAAGTTTCGGGCCGGAAAGACTTCCGCCCCGCCCCCCTTCTCCCAGATTTGTTTATTTTTATTATTTTTTTTTTTTTGCCAAAAATCCCCGTTCTCGGATACGGAGGTTCCGGAAAATTGCCAAAAATCGGCATTGTGAACCCCTCCCTCATTCCCCCACAACTTCTTCAATTTTGACTTTTTTCTCCAACACTAACCCTAAAACCCTAACCCTAACCCTAGCCCTAACCGTAAGTACAGAAGTGTTTTGAAATTTTTGTCCGAATCATAATATCTGTATTTTTCCGCATATCTAGAAGAAAAAAAAATATTCTTAAAAAAAAATTTTACAAAAAGTTTTGGACATTTTTTTCAGAATCATAATCTCTGTATTTTTCTGATTATTTTGAAAAAAAAATTCTGAAAAAAATTTAAAATGAAGGATATAGGGGGTGGGTGGGGATTTAATTTAGAAATGTCGATTTTTGTCAATTTTTTTGCAGATTTGTATTCCTCGTAGCCGAAAAAATAAAAAAAATTAAAAAATTGTGTCGAAAAACAAAAATTTTTTTTAAAAGGGTGGTTTGGAGAGGGGATGGGTGGATGTCTTGCCCTACGGGCACAGTGCTTATCAGTATTTCGTCTGTCTTTACATTCTGAGTTCGAATTCTGCCAAGGTCGACTTTACCTTTCATCCTTTCAGGCTCGATAAATTAAGTACCAGCTGCATACTGAGTCAATCTAATCGACTGCTCCCCCACCAAAAAAAAAAATTTCAGGCTTTGTGCCTAGAGGAGAAATAAATATTTTTATTGTCCGCCAATATATTTTCCTCGACACACTGGCTTCCAGCTTTTCCTGTAATTCATGTGTAGAAATCTTTTGTATGGAAATAATAACAGAGCTTGTTGTATATTAGTGCTCATGTGCACTACCGCTTGTCAGGAAAGGTTAAGAGGGAACAGAAAGTCATCTTTAAGTCAAGTGAAGAAAGACAGCAATGAAGGCTAGAAGTACACTCTTGGAATAAAACACAAGAACTGAACAATAAAAGAGAAATAAAGAAGAAAAGGATGTATTACTATTTAACTTTTTTCTTTTCAAGGTGATTCCAATTTAACATTGTAAATTACTAAAATTACAGGTAAATGCTTATTAAAAATTATCAACGATGAGGAAAAAAAACATTAGAAACGAATAGTATTGTTTAAATTATTCTAAGAAGTATGGGAGACAACTGTGGATGTGTTCTATTATTATTAACCCTCTTCAGCAAAGTATATTTTATAATTGCCGTGATCAACAGAGAGAAAGGCCAACGACGCAGACAGAAGACTTTAGATCGAACCCAGTATTCAACTGGTACTTAATTTATCAACCCCGAAAGGATGAAAAGCAAAGTCGACCTCGGCGGAATTTGAACTCTAAGCATTTCGCCCAACATGCTAACGTTTCTATCAGCTTGCCACCATGGCCAATGTAAAAATATTATTGTGTATAAGCACTTACAAAGATTCCTCTTTTATTAAGTGTTGGTACTAGGAAGGGCGTCTAGGTAGACTCTTTTATTTGTTTCAGTCATTTGACTGTGGCCATGCCGGAGCACCGTAGTTAGTTGAACAAATCAACCCCAGAACTTATTCTTTGTAAGCCTAGTACTTATTTTATTGGTCTCTTTTGCCGAACCACTAAGTCACAGGGAACATAAACACGCCAGCATTGGTTGTCAAGCAATGGTGGGGGGACAGACACAGACACACAAACACACACACACACACACATTCACAAACACACACATATATATATATATATAGATATATAGATATATATAGGTGTAGGTGTGTGGTAAGTAGCTTGCTTCCCAACCACATGATTCCAGGTTCAGTACCACTGCGTGGCACCTTGGACAAGTGTCTTCTACTATAGCTTCAAGCCAACCAAAGCCTTGCGAGTGGATTTGGTAGACGGAAACTGAAAGAAGCCCGTCGTATGTATATATATGTATGTGTGTGTGTGTTTGGGTTTGTCCCCTCCATTATCGCTTGACAACTGATGTTGGTGCGTTTATGTCCCCGTAACCAAGCAGTTCGGCAAAAGAGACTGATAGAATAAGTACTAAGCTTACAAAGAACAAGTTCTGGGGTCAATTTGTTCGACTAAAGGTGGTGCTCCAGCATGGCCGCAGTCAAATGACTGAAACAAATAAAAGAATATATATATATATATATATACACACACACACACACACACACACATATATATATTTATACACACACACACACACATATATATATATATGTATGTATATACATACAGGTACATTTTGGTTATCTCACCCCCATTAAAAAACTGGGTTATCTCCCCACTAAAAAGTTGAGTTTATGTGGCAGCAAGAGATTGGATTAAAAGAGTTAGATCCTTTTGATTCAATACTTCAACACATTGTTGACTCTTTGCCTCTTCAATAGGAATGGAATGGTTTGTTATAAAAACGTTATCAGATTCAATAAGATGTTTAATTTTTTTCAGTTTTCATGTTTATGAATTTTTCACTTTTTTTTTTGTTTTATTGTTGGCATTAGAAAGGGCATCCATCCTTAGAAACACTGCCAGATCAGATTGAGGCCTGGTGCAGCTCCTGGCTTCCCAGACCCCAGTCGAAGCATCCAATCCATGCCAGCATGGAAAACTGACGTTAAACAATGATGATGATGAGGGTTAAACAATTGAGTTGAGGGAGATAACCAAAAGTTCCGATATTTCTCGTAAAACAAGGGTAGATAACCCAATTTTTTAATGGGGGTGAGATAACCAAAAAATACCTATATACGACTGACTTCTTTCAGTTCCTGTCTACCAAATCCACTCACAAGGCTTTGGTCAGCCCAAGGTTATAGTAGAAGACACTTGCCCAAAGTGCCATGTGGTTGGTAAGCGAGCTACTTAGCACACAGCCACTCCCGCACTTATAGAAACTATAGCAACATAAAACGTGTGAGCAACAGGTGGTCTTCTGGCTCATCTACGAGGACCGACCGTAACTTTCCAAATAAGAACCAAGTTGGACTGTCATCACCTGAATCTAATTAATCCTTTCTACTCAAAGCACAGGACCTGAAATTTTGGGAGAGGTTGGGATGAGTCGATTACATCGACGTCAGTGTTCAACTGGTATTTAATTTATCAACCCTGAAAGGATGACACACAAAGTTGACCTTGGCGGAATTTGAACCCAGAATATAGCAACAGGCGAAATACTGCAGCATTTCGTCCTGCGTGCTAACAATTCTGCCAGCTAATCCACCTTCCAGAATCTAATTAATCCTTTCTACTCGAGTCACAAGACCTGAAAGTCGATTACAAAAATATCTATAAAGAAAAAACATTAATTCATCTTTAATCAACCATTTAATACTAAACAATCTCTCACAATCTATATATGAAGCTTATCCCCCAATATTTAAATTATTGGCCCTGAAAGGATGAAAGGCATAGTTGACCTTGGTGGAATTTGAACCCAGAACATAGCAACAGGCAAAATACTGCTCAGCATTTTGTCCAGTGTGCTAACAATACTGCCAGCTCACCGACCTTCCTGAATCTAATTAATTTTGGTATGTGAAGTGTTGGTGGTGAATCTAATTAATGCTGATGTGTTTTGTGGTGGTGGTGTTGGTGATGATGATGATGATGATGATAAGGGGGGGTGAGATGTATGAGGAGGAGGAAATGAAGGAGCATGATGAGGAAGGATATGAGAGGATGAAGTATGAGGAGGGTAGTACAAGGAGGAGGAGGAGGCGTATGTGGAAGGAGAAAGTTGAGGGAATAGGGGAAGGCGGAGGAGAAAGAAAACGGGGGTGGGAGGGTTGTACAGTCAATGGGATCAGTTCTGGAACATATTTTATTAATGTCAGATGAATAAAAGATGAATGTAGACCTGCAGTTCTCAAAGTGACAGACATCAGTTCCAGTTAGCCCGCCCCCTCATTAAATATTAATGAAATGTTCACCCCTCCTTCACACCTCATTAAATATTAATGAAGTTTTTGTGCTTTTCCCTTACATACCACCATCTTTGTATTAATGAGAAAACACAACAGACTTTGCCTTCATTTAATTCTACTTTCTTTGTCACAGTGTTGGTTAAGTTTAATATGTTTAAAACCATCCAATTTTATTAAACATGGCAGTTTGTCCACCCTCCTTTTCACTCCTCATAGTAATGCCGCTCACCCCATGAGAAATAGTACTCTAAAAATTGCTGGATTCGGAGAAAAAAACAGAAAGACACAAAATACAAATGGCAGCCATAGTCGTGGTTGATAATAAAGTCACAGAAAAAAAGTCACAATTTTGGTTAGGAAAAAAGTCACAGGAAAAAAGTCACAATTTATGGTGGCTGGTAATAAAGACACAATTTTGTATAGGGATAGTTATTCACAATTTATTAAAGTACCATAAACAAGTGACTGTGTGGTAAGTAGCTTGCTTATGAACCACTTGGTTCCGGGTTCAGTCCCACTACATGTTACCTTGGGTAAATGTCTTCTACTAAAGCCTTGTGAGTGGATTTGGTAGACGGAAACTGAAAGAAACTTGTTGTATAATGAAAAGGAACCTTGACAGCAGGGGCCCCCTGCCTTTAGTTTCATGCAGAAAAGAATAAAAGTCTATAGCTACCTTTTAACTGTTCGATAACTTGTTCATGATCGATACATCTATATATATATAAAAAAAAAAGGATTCTATCTATTTGTCTAGCAAAATGAAAGTAAATGGTTCAGGGGAAGCTATTATGTTTTTTCTATATATATAAAATCGAAATTCTGTCTCTTTCTTTCTCTAGCAAAATGAAAGTACCTGGTTCAGGGGAAACTATTATATTATTGCCTAATTTGTCTCAACAAAAATTATGCAATGGTACAACACTAATTGTGCACAAACTTATGAGGAACTGTATTGAGGCAAATATTCTCACTGGTTGTGGTAAAGGTGACACCATCTTTATTCCTCACATACCAGTTATACCATTTAATGTCCCATTCCAATTTAAGCGGTCACAGTTTCCTATCCCACTTTCTTTTGCCATGAGCATTAATAAAACTCAGGGCCAAATAATAGAAGTTGCTGGTTTGCAAGTTAAACAACCATGCTTTTTACATGGTCAACTTAACGTAGGAACAGGCGGAGTAAATTATATATATGATAATACTTTGAATGTGGCTCCCGAGAAACAGTAAATGTAATTACCTGATCAACGATGGGTATTTCTGCTAGTAATATATAAAGAAAGACTCTGGTATTATTTGGTTTGATCAACGTGAGGATAATATTTCTATGTTTATGTTTAATCAACTACAATGCAGGGTTTTGACTTTTCTTTCTGACTGAAAAAAAAAAGGACCTTTTTTTTATATTTCATCCTCATAGATACAAGGTTTCTATTTTAAAGTGAACTGAATTATAACCTTTAGCAGAATTCACTCTGTTACTAGCAAACACGACCACCTGATCCTTGGGTACCTTTAGAAGAATATCGTCTGCTCCCAGCAAACGCCATTGTCAGGTCTTTCCAAAATGTTCGGCTGTTTTATTGTAGTTACCTCTTTTACGTGTCTAAAGATTTGAAAAAAATCTTTATAGGGAAATTTTTGTCGTGTATTTGTTAATCAAACGCACTATTTTATGTGAGAACCTACAGTGATCTGCCAACACATGAATCACGAGTTCAAATTCACATCTAGCATTTTGTAGTTTCTACGTAGACTATTTTATTATAAATCAAAGAAACTACGTCAGAGATGCGAATCCGAGCAAGCTAGACTTGTTGTTGTAGCTGATGATGATGATGACGACGACCACGGTGGCGATGAAGCATTCTTTAAAATGTTAAGCAAGGGAGATAACTTTGACTGCTTAATTAAATACGACAGCCATCATTAATTTAAGTATTAACTTTCACAACGGTTTCCTAATCACAACCGTCTCCAAATATCAAAGATGCTTCAATGGATCCGTCAACACCATCAGAGTCTTATATTTTGAGATGATCCAGTCACAACACATTTTGCCCTTCACAGAATTTTGAGGTTGAAAAGAATTTTAAAAATCTCACGTCACTCTTCTGGAGCAGAATATCTTCCTATTATCCCTCAACCCCTACCAATAAACAGTTGTATTAGCACTACATTACTCTGAATATTCCCTTGATAGACTGCTCTAAATGACTGGTTTCCAGTTACAACTGGAGCCAGTAGGGATGGTAAGCGTCCCGACAGAATAACCCTCTTCCCATACGAGGGAAGCAGATCCCTAAACTGGGACACAAGTTGTCACACATTCTCTGGCTCCAACCTTGTTGCAGCAGCCACAAACTCGAGTATCGCCGTCAAAACCTTAGGTGTCCTCAGACCCCACACTGCCGATTTACTCCACAATGTATATATGAATGTTTTATTGAATCCTTGATTCGACACAATGTGATACTTGTGTCATCATATAAGTGGCGTCCTTTGTTTCCAATCTTCCATGTAAACATATTTAGTCATGGGAAAATGTTACCTTGGAAACAGGTGAGGGTTGATGACCAGAAGAGCATCCAGTCATAGAAGAACAGCCTCAACAAATCCCATCTGACCCATGGGAAAGTGAAAGCATTCCCTTAAGGTGTCAAGCAGGTAGAATCTTCAGGGCATCAGACAAAATGCTTAGCGGCATTTCTTCCAGCTCTGAACATTCACAGTTCAAATTCTGCCGGGGCCAACTTTTTCTTTGATGCTTTCAGGGTTGATAAAATGAAGCACCAGCCAAGTATTGTTCCCCTCACCCTAAAATGTCTGGCTTTGTACCAAAATTTGAAACAATAACAGCATTCTTTTATTACCATAATGGTTATTGCCACCCATTAGTAATGTCATTTCCTTCCTTTGGCTCCGTTGGGGTTATTCTAAAAGTACATCCATTCAATAGTTTCAATCTTCTGAATAATTTCGGTTATAGGAAATTTCACCAAAAACATTTTTGCCAAAGGAAAATCATTTCTCGTGACATTCTTCTTAATGTTTGACATTGTTTAAAGACTTGCCTGTCTAATGCTTTTATCGTTCTTTGTTTTATTTCTAAAATAAAAATGTTGATATAATACACTTTATCGTTATCCATACGGTGCATTTTCTGAACACAAATACCTTCATATTAACCCATTAAGTCCCAGAGTTCTTAAATTTCTGAATATTACATTTAAATTTTTACAGAGGATTGAAAATAGGTTAAAATGAAAAAAATAATTATTAGAACTCTTTTACTTCAAGTAGAAATGGAAATACTCGGTGTCCTATAAATAGGACACTGAGACAATGTGATATAGCTTATTTAATGTTCTCATTTCATGTCCTGTTTATAGGACAGTGGGACTTAAGGGGTTAATCAGGTACCTCTAATTGACAGCTATGTGAACTGATTGGTTGACTGCGATCTGAGAGAACATTCTCACATTGATCTGGTATCTATTACTGACAGATTGAACTGATTGACTGTGGTCTGGTACTCACTCTTCTAAGATTGATCTGGTACCTGTTACTGACAGGCACCAGTTGATTGACAACAATCCAAGACTCAATATTTTCAAATTGATCTAGTACCTGTTACTGACAGCTAGGGTGACTGATTGGTTGACAGTGATCTAGGACTCAATATTCTCATATTGATCCAGTACCTGTTACTGATGGTTAAGTGAAATGGTTTGTGGTTAGTCATCAATCATTCTCAGGTGAACAGGCACCTATACTCAACCCTTTTCTTAAACAAAGGAAATGTAAAATAAAGCATTTTGTTCAGAGACAGATTCCAGCAGTGGATTTGAACTCACTCCTCATGGGTACTTTGCTCATCAGCAGGGTAGGCTTTATTCAGGAGGTATGTAGAGGGTATTTTTGTCTAAGGAACCAAAAACAAGATTATACACCAGGCTTCTTACAAGTGCTCAAAGCATTTCATGGCATGAATCTCCAAGGAAGAGATTTATGGACATATTGCATCCATCTCAAGTGTTGTTGCTCAATCAAGGGTAAGGTTTGCTAGCCACTGTTACCATGCTAAACAACAGACCATATATCAGATGTTGTGAATTGGAAACTTTCACACCTTTATAAAAGAATGAAAACTTTGATGTTATTTGTAGAGACACACATGAAATTGAAGAACTGACCAAAGCTAATGTGGGGAAAGATATAACGTAAATCCTCGAGTATAGTCTGCCCTTGAGTATAATACGCAGAGGAATTTTAGGGAGCTGTACCTCTGAAAAACCTAAACCTTGTGTATAATACGCACCCCTTCTCTAACTTGAGTCAAGGAGGTCTATATAACGTCCTTGGTTTGTAAACGTATATACGGTAACGTCCTTTATTATTATTGTATACATAACATAATGCAAACGTGTAGCTGTTTTGTGTTCACTTTGCTTGCAGAAAATAAAGAAATAACAGTAATAACTTCAGTGAAAAATAAATATTACGTAAATTGCCTTTACATATTTATCACTAGGAGTTACAAAAGCAATAGCAAAAACATTTATTCAAATCCTTCAAATTCAACGTCACTTTCAGCATCAAATAACTATTCCATTTGTTCCTCCGTAAACATGTCAGCATCATTGTAGTGTAAATCTCCGTCATCGTCAGATTCATAGTCAACATCAGAAGATTCACTTTCATTTATTTCATCTTTCCATACAACGTCATCCTGAATACCATCCAGTGCAGACGATATACAACACTTTTATTTTAATAAATGTTGCTTACTGCAAGTTATGGATGATTCTTTTATGACTTCATTGCTTTCAGGCTTAGCTTAAGGTATTCTCGCGCCAGACATCACAAAATGCGTCTGAATAAACATTGCCGGACAGCAAATAGGACTCAGACATTGCTTAGGAAATATTTTTCATTTTTAACTTCGTATATAGTACGCACTAGGGATTTTGACCTTTAAATTTTGGGGAAAAAAATGCAGATTATACTCGAGGATTTATGGTAACTATTATGACACTGTGAAATGCATCTCAGTTGCAGATGCTTAAAGATGTCTGCCCATTCCTTCATTCAATATGATTGACCATCTTTTATTTGTTTCAGCCATCAGACTGTGGCCATGCTGGGGCAATGCTTTGAAGAGTTTTCAGTCAACTGAATCAACCCCAGTACTAATTTTTCATTTTGAAGCTTGGTATTTATTGAATCACTAAGTTACGGGGATTTAAAAACGCCAACACAGGTTGTCAAGTGGTGGTGGGGAACAAACAGACACACACACATATGACGGGCTTCTTTCAGTTCCCGTCTACCAAATCCACTCACAAGGCTTTGGTTGGTCTGGAGCTAGAGAAGACACTTGCCCAAGGTGCTGCACAGAGGGACCGAACCTGGAACCATGTGATTGGGAAACAAGCTTCTTACCATACAGCCATGCTCATTGCCTTAACCATGTGACAGGTTCACTCTTTATTCATTTGGCATCTGCACTCACCACCTCATCCATGTAAAATATTTGCCCTCTAGCTTATCCATGTGACATTTGCCCACTAACTTAATCACCTGATGTGTTTGCCCATGATTTCATGCAAGTAATATTTGCCCACTAACTTATCTCATATGTTTGCCCTTTCTCAATTTGGCATTTGCTCATTACCTCATAAATCTGACCTCTTTGTCCATTTCAAATGTAGACACACAGGTTTGAACTCACCACCCATCTATTACACTATGCTTGTGCTACTTACAGTAATGCATTATTATTCTGATCATTGAGGTGCAATGGCCTAGTGGTAAGGGCAGCAGACTAGCAGTCATAGGATCACAGTTTCGATTCCCAGACTGGGCATTGTGAGTGTTTATTGAGCGAAAACGCTTAAATCTCCATGAGGCTCCTGCAGGGGGTGGTGGCAAACCCTGCTGTACTCTTCCACCACAACTTTCTTTCACTCTTTCTTCCTGTTTCTGTTGTGCCTGTAATTGAAAGGGTCAGCCTTGTCACACTCTGTGTCACGCTGAATATCCCCGAGAACTACATTAAGGGTACACATGTCTGTGGAGTGCTCAGCCACTTGCACGTTAATTTCACGAGCAGGCTGTTCCGTTGATCAGATCAACTGGAACCCTTGTCGTCATAACCGACGGAGTTCCACAATTATTCTGATATATCATTATTTATTTAACAAGAACATTTATGAATATTTTGATTACCAACTGTGAAATGTCCACAGGGCCATGACATCAAATAGCGCATCAGGTTTGCCATCGTCAGCTCATAAAACAATTTATATAAACATTAAAAACAATTTCATAGTTAAAAAAAAAATCCAAAAAAGCTTGCTTCCCAATCATGTGTTCTCAGGTTCAGTTCCAGGCTATAGTAGAAGACACTTGCCCAAGGTGCCACACAGTGGGACAGAACCCCGGACCATGTGATTGGGAAGCAAACTTCTTGAATTTCTCCCTGTAATAATGTTTGGATAAAATAAACTCTCAAAATGGCAGTGGGTTGTACTTTGAGGAAGTTTTTTAATGTTTTAATTGATGGTTTGTTTTATATATTTTTGATGCCAAAAGAGAGAAGTGGAGGATATCATTCTGAAATGAGCGATAAAAAGGATATAAATATAGCATCATATATTGCTGTCGAAACAGGTTGAAAGGAAGAGATCTGAGATGATACAATGCACAGAAAAGTGTGTGTGTGTGTGTGTATGAATTTGTATGCAGTTGTGTAAATGTATATAGGCTTATGTGTGTGTGTGTAAGCTAATTAGAATGTAGAATGCATCAATGAGTGCAAAGTATCCATAGCAACGGAGAGGCTATTTACCTAATTCAGGATGTTTTTGTCCATAAATTAAATAAAACAGGCATCATTAATTTAAATATTATAGTTGGCAATATTTATATAAATGGCCACAAAATTGACCAAAGGTCAACCAGCAGACCATCTGCAATCTGCTACAGATGTTAGCTGATCAAAGACCATCATTATCATCATCATCATCATCATCACTTAAGTACCAGTTGTGTGGTGCTAAGATAACTTGCTTCTCGTAAAACATCCACAGGAAGTGATTGTATTCAGCCACATTCAGTACGGTAGACGTGAGATATATTGGTGAGGCGGGCCACTTGACTTCAGCAGTCCACTTTTGCTAGGATGAAAGTCTCTATCACATTAGTATTTCTTCAATGTTTTCTTGATTAAAGCCATCCTCTGCAAACAAACAAAAATAAACAATGTAAATAGAATGGAATTATATCAGGTACACTACCCACTTTCTGGCAACTAGCTTATCATCATCATCATCATCGACGTTTAACGTCCGTTTTCCATGCTGGCATGGGTTGGACAGTTTGACTGAGGACTGGTGAGCCAGAGGCTGCACCAGGCTCCAATCTGATCTGGCAAAGTTTCTACAGCTGGATGCCCTTCCTGACGCCAACCACTCTGAGAGTGTAGTGGGTTGTTGCCAGAACTGCCTGACTGGCCCTCGTGCTCGTGGCATGTAAAAGCACCCACTACACTCTTGGAGTGGTTGACATTAGGAAGGGCATCCAGCTGTAGAAACTCTGCCAGATCAGATTGGAGCCTGGTGCAGCCTTCTGGTGGCAATAGTGGAGGACAGACACAAACATATATATATATATCATCACTTAACGTCCACCTTCCACGCTGGCATGGGTGGGATGGTTTGACAAGAGCCAGCCAGGCCGAAGCCTGCACCAGACTTATGTAACTGTTTTGGCAGGATTTTTACAGCTGGATGCCCTTCCTAACACCAACCTCTCAGCAGAATATATATATACATACATATATATATATATATATATATCATCATCATCATTGTTTAACGTCCACTTTCCATGCTGGCATGGTTGGATGGTTTGACTGAGTTCTGGAAAACCAGCAGCTGCACCAGGCTCCAATCTGGCATTGTTTCTACGGCTGGATGCCCTTCCTAATGACAACCACTCCAAGAATGTAGTGGGTGCTTTTTACATGCTACTGGCACAGGAGCCAGTCAGGTGGGCCTGGCATCGATTGCGTTCAGATAGTGCTTTTTACATGCCACTGGCACAGGAGCCAGCCAGGGGGCACAGGCATCAGATGTATATATACGATGGGCTTCTTTCAGTTTCTATCAACCAAATCCACTCACAAAGACTTGTTCAGCCCAAGGCTATAGTGGGACTGAAACCCAAGCCAATGTGATGAAGTAGCAAACTTCTTACCACACCTGCAATTTTTAAGAACAAAAACATTTTTTATCGTTTGGAAGCCATGGCAACAATCTCCTAAGAAACTGTTCCAGACCCTTCTTGTATTATTAGCAATTGAGTGAGTGAATGAGACAGTAATTTCAAGGATTATGTCCGGTTACAACTGGAGACAGTAGGTCTTGATAGCGGGGATGGTAAGTGTCCCAAAAGAATAACCCTCTTCCCATACAAGAGAAGCAGATCCCTAATCTGGGACACAAGTTGTCACACATTCTCTGGCTCCAACCTTGTTGCATTAGCCATAAACTCGGGTATCGCCGCCAGCTGCCGTCAAAACCTTAGGTGCCCTCAGACCCCATACTGCCAATTTCCTCTGCAAAATCGGGATAACTGCAGCCCACCTGAGAAGTGAGCCCTTGCAGGTCATGGAGAATTGCAGTAGGTTATGTTAGTAAGATGCGGTTAGAGATTAAGGGATTTGTTATAAAAAATAAAAAAAAACGCCCTTACCTGCTTGTGAGCATCAGTGACCACTGCTTTCTTATATGGTCGAAGATCTTCAGAACCAAAACCAGGAACCCACATATTCCAGTTACGTTCTAAAGAGATCAAAACAGACAGTTAAACGTATGGAAAAGAAGTGATTTCTTCCACAAATAGATAAAATACTAAATAATCGTTTCTATGCTAGGCACAAGGCCCGAACTTTTGGGGGAGAGGGGCTAGTCAATTAGATCGACCCAGTACGCAACTGGTACTTAATTTATCGACCTCGAAGGGATGAAAGGCCAAGTCGACCTCGGCGAAATTTGAACTCAGAACGTAAAGACAGACGAAATACCACTAAGCATTTCACCCGGTGCGCTAACGTTTCTGCCAGCTCACCGCCTTATAATAATACTCTTTTACTCTGGAGCACCACCTTTTTTAGTCGAGCAAATCGACCCCAGGACTTATTCTTTGTAAGCCTAGTACTTATTCTATCAGTCTCTTTTGCTGAACTGCTAAGTTACAGGGGACATAAACACACCAGCATCGGTTGTCAAGCGATGTTGGGGGCCAAACACAGACACACAAACATACACACATACATCTATATATATATATATATATATATATATATATATATATATATATACGACGGGCTTCTTTCAGTTTCTGTCTACCAAATCCACTCACAAGGCTTTAGTTGGCCCGAGGCTATAGTAGAAGACACTTGCCGAAGGTGCCACGCAGTAGGACTGAACCCGGAACCATGTGGTCCGTAAGCAAGCTACTTACCACACAGCCTAAATAATAATAATAATAATAATAATAATAATAATAACAACAATAACACAATTTCTCAGTCATCATCATCATCCCCAGAATTTTCTAAAATATGTCATTTTTGTTATATATATGTTATATGTCACTCCGGATTGATGAAGCTTAATTATCCAAATACGACGATGTTTAAGTAATTGTGAGCTGTGACCACAATGTTGAAATATTAGTTACCTCCCCTGAAGTGTCTCGCTTAAGAGGGAACTTGTGTATGTTTGTCTACATTTTGTATATATCTTTCTTTTACTCGTTTCAGGTTTAGACAACGGCCATGCTGGGGCACCCGCCTTGAAAAATTTTTAGTTGAACAAATCGATCCCAGTATTTATTTTTTAAAAAAACCTAGCATCAGTCTCATTTGTGGCAAAAATGAGCCTGCCGAATGCCGAACCAACAGAGGGACCAGCTATCCGAATTGGCTGTGCCTTGGTAGATAACGCAATTGAGAGTATGAAGACAGGGAAAGTCCCCAGCCCATCAGGAATCACCGCAGAGATGCTCAAAATATCAGGCAGTGTCGGCTATAGAATAGTCACCCGAATAGTCAACCGGGTGATACATGAAGGAGTCATACCTAATGACTGGTGTAGCAGCACCATAGTCAACTACTACAAAGGTAAAGGTGATGCTTTAGACAGAAATAATTACAGAGGTATCAAACTGTTGGATCAGGTAATGAAAGTCACGGAGAGGGTTGTAGCCCAATTAATTAGGGAGAGAGTCAGTTTAGATGAGATGCAGCTTGGGTTTGTGCTATATTTCTGGTAAGACAGCTGTGGGAGAAATACCTAGCCAAAGATAAACCTCCATACCTGGCTTCCTTCAGCTTCCGACTACCAAATCCACTCAAGGCTTTGGTCGGCCTGAGACTATAGAAGACACTTGCCCAAAGTCCTACACAGTGGCACTGAACCCAGAACCATGTGGTTGGGAAGCAAGCTTCTTATCACACAGCCACTCCTATTGGTTTCAAATTTTGGCACAGGGCCAGCAATTTCGGGACTGGGACTACTTCATTATATTAACCTGTTTTGTCTTGCAAGTTACTTGGGTACCCAGCCAGTGCTGGTGCCACAAAAAAAGCACCCAGTACACTTTGTTAAGTGAATGGCATTAGGAAGGACACCCACCCATAGAAACCATGCCAAAACAGACAAGAGAGCTGGTCACATCCCTCTGGTTTGCCAGCTACTGTCAAACTATCCAACCCATGCCAGCATGGAAAATGGACATTAAATGACAATGATGATGATGATAGCATTGGAAATGGACATAAAAGATGAATATATATATATATGTATATATTTAACCGATGGATTACTTTATGGTACCTCATTTCTTTATTTTATTTTACTTTATTCTATATCGACCTATATTATATTATATATTTGAAATTTTTATTCCTTTTATTCGTATTAATTTTAACTTCTATGAAATGATATTTACGTGTATTGTATTATACCTTTAACTCAATTTTTTTCATTTGTATGTTATTGGTTGAAACAATATATTTGTGTATAAAATTTTATACTATATATGCTATATTTTTTATTTATTATTTCTTCTTGCGTTATTTCTTCTTGCGGTATTTCTTCTTATTCCTTATGTTTGACGGATTATGTTGTATTTCTTATATATGTTCATTGAGGGGGTGTGATATGTTGAGTCGTTAACCCAGCGTTTATATTCTATAACTAATATTTTTATATATATGTATATACACACACACACACATTCACTTTAAAGCTAAACACAATAAATGTGACAAAATCCACATAACAACAAATGAAAAGTTCAGTTATAATATGCTATGCTCCAATTATATTCCTGAATAGATTATAAAACAACTTACCCAGGTGTAACTGGACATCTTTCACTTCTAAGACATTAGATTTGCGGTGTTTAGCTATTTGGCACGCATTAGTAACGACATTCTCAATGAAGTCATCAGCTATTTGTAATAAGACCTGAAATGTGAAATCAATTGTTGTATCACTAACAAAGTAGAATATTAGAAAACATGCTTATGGTGAAATTTAAGCTGAGAGATATCAATAATTTTTCTTTAGGATTCAATGAGAAGTTAAAGGGTAGCTTCCATAACTGGTGTGGCAGATGAGTAATGAGTAAGACTCAGTCTAGAAACTCAAGTGCAGATACTTGCAATAGCATAGGCCTCTCTTAGTCAGGGAGTGATGTCAAACCATTGATGAATTAGGTTTGCTACCCTAGGGCAGGTACAGCCCATGGGATTTCAGTTTTCTGCCTAATTTACTTCAGTTGCAAGGCTTTGATCGATCTGAGACAAAATTTTGCTTTTATTAACATCATTATGTTTACAGGATGAAAGAAAAAAAAACATGAAGAGTATAAAGAGTAAAATTATTAAGAAACCCTTAACTACCTCACCAAAGAAACAAAGAAAAAGAGATTAAGCAGCTAAAGATGGCGGGGGTGGGGGGTGGGGTAACAGATGTGTGTTTAGCTGCGCCTTATGGACAGGTTTGCAAAAGTGTTGCCATGGAGACTGGCCAGCAACAAACACTGCAGAATCTTACCCCACATCACGGGGCACATTTCTCAGATGGGCCACATTTATCCCAATTTTGCAGTAGTGCAGGGTCCAAGAACAGCTAAGGTCTCAACTGTAACTGAAGCAAACTGATAGCAGCTGGGAAGGCTGCTGTCATCATCATCATCATCATTTAACGTCCGCTTTCCATGCTAGCATGGGTTGGACAATTTGACCGGGGACTGGCAAACCAGATGGCTGCACCAGACTCCAATCTGATCTGACAGAGTTTTTACAGTTGGATGCCCTTCCTAATGCCAACCACTCCGAGAGTGTAGTGGGTGCTTTTTACATGCCACCGGCACGAGGGCCAGTCCAGCAGTATTTGTCTGTTTTTCTCTTCACTGTGTTACGAGCAGCAATGCCTAGGTTTGTGGCCAATGCAGTAAGGTTGGAGCTGAAGAACATGTCACAGCATGTTGCATCCCAGATTAGGGATCTGAGATACTTGTCCAAGGTGCTTTGCAGTGTGGGACGATTGATTTGGTGCAGTAGTTTGAATGCAGACAATTTGGCATGGCCAACTGGGCATTCAGTGTTTTGAAGAGGGTGCATTTCGGTGCTGGAGGAAATGGTGCAGCCACTGGCTCTCCAGACCTCAGTGAAACCATCCAACAAATGCCAGCATGGAAAACGGACGTTAAACGATGATGATGATGAAAGGTGCATGTACAGAAAGGAAAACTGAGAGAGAGATTACAATTGACTAAACAAAATTGAGATTTCCCTTTTCCCATATTCATAAAGAGAGAGCGAGAACAAGAGAAATGGTGATTTCAAACTTTGGTACAACGCCAGGGACTAAGTTGATTACACTGACCCCTGTGTTTCATTGATACCCCTTTTATCAACTCTGAAAGGATGAAAAGCCAAGTCAACCTGAGCAGAATTTGAACTCAGGATGCAAAGATGAATGAAATGTGACAAAACATTTTGCCCAGCTTGCTAACAGTTCCACCATCTCGGTGCCTTAAATGTGAGAAATATTGGTTTCAGATTTTGGGACAAAAACAGCAATTTTGGAGGAGGAGATAAGTCAATTATATCGACGTTATTGCTCAACTGGTACATACCGTATCGACCCCAAAAGGATAAAAAGCCAAGTCAACCATAGCAGAATTTGAACTCAGGACGTAGAGATGAATGAAATGCCACTAAGCATTTTGCCTGGCAAGCTAACTTTTCTGCTAGTTCACAGCCTCAAAAGAGAGATATATTAAGACATCTACAGTCAAGGAAGTCAGCAATGCCAAAAGAGCTGAGCCAAAATGCCCCACAGCATCTAACAGGTGGGATTGAACCAGGAGCTGTGTGGTTACAAAGCAAACTTCACCTACCTCTTCTACATCTTCATCCAGCTGTTCCAAAGGATCGACTTCCTTCACAAGTTCCTGGAGTCGCCGTTTGTCAAGGACCTTGCTCTCTGCTGGGGACACAGACATTGCAGGGTTCACTTGACTCGTTGTAATGACAGGTCGAAGACCCGCTGGTGGCTGGTTCAAAGCCATCATCTGACTTGTACTCACAACAGGGCAGTTATTCTCGCCCATTCCAGGTAATTTATTCATTGTGAGGAAAACTCTATCAAAAATGAAATGAATACAAGAAACAAAAAAATACTTTATCAATATTTCAAACTATAATCACACAAAATTGTGTACAAATTATAAGAAATTAGTCAAAACCAAATCACTGTCATACACACACACACACACACACATATATATATATATATATATATATATATATATATATATATATATATATATATATATATATATATATGCATGTGTGTGTTAAATAAAATGAGACAACAAAGCCAAGGGTGTGTGGAATTTTCAGGACATTTATAAAGAGAAAGGTAGTCTTACAGCTGTTTCTGAGATACCCCTTCATCAGAGACGATGTGAGATGGCTAAATAGAGGGAAATATGAGGAGTTATTTTGGAAAAGGAAGCATATATGTATATACACACACACACCCTAATCATATATATATATATATATATATATATATATATATATATATATTGTTTGCAAAAAAACATAAATCCGAAAGAAGAAGCAAACTCTAAGATGTAGAGCTGTATATATTAAAAATGGGGAAGGCCAGTTTATGAGATTACCTTAGGTTTCCCGTCCATAAAGATAAACCCTTTATGGACGGGAAACCTAAGGCAATCCCATAAACCGGCCTTCCCCACTTTTAATACACACATATACATCTATACCTATATTTTATCTTTTACTTGTTTCGGTCATTAGCCAGTGGCCATGCTGGAACACCGTCTTGAAGAGTCAAGTCGAACAAATTGACCCTTGTATTTATTTTTTGGCACTTATTCTATCGGTTACATTGCCGAACCGCTAAGTTATCGGAACATTAAGCGGCGACAGAGACACATACACACACATGATGCGTGAATTTGTGTGTGCGCGTGTAATGGGCTTCCACACAATTTCCGTCTACGAAATCCATTCATAAGGCATTGGTCGACCCTGGGCTATAGTAAAAGACACTTCTCCCAAGGCACCGTGTAGGATTGAACTCGAAACCACGGATGTCTCCACACACACACACATATATATATATATATATATTTATATACACAGGCGGACTTGTTAATATATGCATGAACACACACAACATAGTAAGGAGAGAAGTTATGATTATTGTAAAGTATTTTTCACACTAGATGAACATTGAAAAATAAGAGACAAAACAGAAGTCAATAACGAGGAATATTTCTAGAAAAGCGTGGAGTTGTGTCCATCAATCCTTGGGAAAACGGCAAACAAGTCACATTTGTAACATATTGCAGGATATTGTCATATAAAAGGCAAAGTAGGAAACTTTTGTCTTTAATTTACGGTGTTTGGGTCGGAAAATTCATACATGTTTTACTGAGGACAACAAAATTATAAACATAATAGTTTTATCATGTAATATAATATATTCTCGTTTTGTTTATGCACTTTTCTATTTTCTAAATGTAGTATAATCATTCAGAATAGGAAATTAATAAATAAATAATCCAAAGGAGATTTTTATGATGAAAATAACAAACGTTGTTATGAGAAAGTTATGAGGATGGAATGAAGACAGGTGACTTTAGAGGCTTATAACTCAGCGGTAGCGGCTACTTTCAACAATCAGATCGTTGTTAAGAAGATAGAAATGTAAATATTTACCTTGAGCAAAGAAATAAATGCAAGTATTTGTGCAGTAAAAGACAAACGGTGAATATATCTCCTCAACAGACTTTAAGCAATATAGCACTGGTGGCCATGTTGGCGGCCGAGTGGAGAGCGCATGCGCAGCTCTCGCAAATGTCGGCCATTTCTGGAAGAAAGAGGCAGAAATTGAAATTAACATCTTTGTTAAAATGTCGTTGTTAAAGCGAGCGAGAAAGCAAGCTAAATCAGTATACAACTGTTACGATCCATCAATATAAAGTGAAATACCTGTTTATTATAACTATACGTTCTGTATAAAATATAAATAAGGTTCTCATTAGATACCTGTAATAAAGTTAATTAGTTTCTTAGTAGTCGTCTCGTTGACTGATGTCTTGTAGTCCTCAATCCGAAATAATGCAACCAACTAAATATGGATCTAAAATCAATAAAAAATATTTTAGTTATCCTTTAGTTTAGCACTTCATACTCACTTTTTATTAGTCAGCACTTATGACAAATATGAAAGTGATTGCTAAACTTAAGAATTGCCAACATTTTTATAATTAAATTTCTGGCAATTTAATTTGAAAGAAGTATTAGCTTAAATATCGACAAATATATAATGATAAATAATAATAATAATAATAATAATATATAATAATAAATGTATAATAATAATAATAATGATATATAATAATAATAATAATAATAATAACAATAATAATATATAATAATGAATGTTGTTGTTTAGAGGCGAGTCATACCTTTTCTAGCACACTTATAATGACCAAAGATGTTCCAACCGGGTCTAATCTATTTTTTTATTCATATATTTATTTATTGCCCACGGGGAGGGGGAGGCTAAACATAGAGGGGGCAAACAAGGACAGACAAAGGGATTAAGTCGATTACATCGACCTCAGTGCGTAACTGGTACTCTTTTAATCGACCCCGAAAGGATGAAAGGCAAAGTCGACCTCGGCGGAATTTGAACTTAGAACGCAACGGCAGACGAACTACCGCTAAGCATTTCGCCCGGCGTGCTAACGATTCTGCCAGCACACCGCCCTTTTTCTATTCCTATATTGTGTCTGGAGAATTACGAAATCCAATGCGCCCTTGCTTTTTTTTTTTCTTTCTTTCTTTTCTATTTTCATTTTTTAAAATTTCTATTTTATTTCATTAAAAAAATTTTTTTTTTTTAGGTGTGATTTCATTTGAGGCTGTTATTTCTACCAGGAAGAAATTACTTTTAATGATTGCGGTGTTGAAATGAACCCAACTGGAGAAAAAAATAAGTCACAGGAAAAAAATATTTGCAACACATACTTAAAAATATTTTAAATAAAAAATAATGTTTCATTTAAGATAGTGAACAAAATGGGATTCAGTTTCTTCATATAAATTGGTCTCAAATTTTGACAAAAGGCCAGCAATTTCGGGTGTGTCGCGGAATTTGAACCAAGAATGTAGACTGACGAAATACCGCTAAACCTGGCGTGCTAACAATTCACCCCCCCCCCCCCCCTGATTTCCTCGTATAAATTGTGTTGTCATTAGATATGTTATACATTGTCATTTTCGAAACGATTTAAAATATGTTCCCTTTATTTATAATAATTAAATAAAACGTGACATTTTTATAACGATGCGACATTATAACCAATTGCAGGTGACCTGTAGTTACTGCACAAACACATTCATTTCTTAATTTGTAAAGAAAAAAGAAAGAGCGGGGTATAAGATTTAGAGACAAAATTTGACATTTGGGAAAGACTTCCGCCCCACCCCTTTTCTCCCAAATTTGTTTATTTTTGTAATTTTTTTTGACAAAAATCTCCGTTTTCGGATACGGAGGTTCCGGGAAACTGCCAAAAATCGGCATTGTGAACTCCCCGCTGGCCCCACCAACTTCTTCAATTTTGACTTTTTTCCCCAACACTAACCCTAAAACCCTAACCCTAACCCTAAAACCTTAACCCTAACCCTAACCGTAAACCTAACCCTAACCCTAACCCTAAAGCCCTAAACTTAACCCTAAAACCGTAACCGTAAAACCGTAACCGTAAGTACAGAAATGTTTTGAAATTTTTGTCCGAATCATAATGTCCGTATTTTTCCGCATATTTAGAAAAAAAAAAAATTCTTAAAAAAAATTTTATAAAAATCTTTGGAAATTTTTTTTTAGAATCACAATCTCCGTATTTTTCTGAATATTTTGATTAAAAATATTCTGAAAAAAGTTTAAAATGAAGGAAATGGGGGTGGGGTGGTAATTTAGAACTATCGATTTTTGTCAAATTTTTTGCAGATTCGTATTCCCCGTAGCCGAAGGGGGGGGGGGGTTATTGGGGGGGGGGGGGAGTCTTGCCAAAATTGGAAATTTGTTGTTAAATCTTGTCCCTCCTCTTTTTCTTTTCAGGTTAAGCAACAAGAACAACAATAATATTTCTATTTATATGTGAAGAATGGTTTCAATACAGACGTTCCAGAACGCTAAAACTCTTTCTCTTCCTTCAAAGCATTAAGCTCATACACTATGTATGAGCTTAATGCTTTGAGTTTTAGCGTTCTGGAACCTCTGTATTAATCCTAACCCTTCTTCACATACAAATAGAGATGTTGTTGTTGTTGTTTGACCCTAGGTCACCTCTGAGGAGCAGATCATCATCGTCGTCGGCATCATCATCATTAGGTGTCGTCTGCTCGCAGTAGGTTAAATATCAAAGATTTGCAATTTATCTTTCCTTCTAATAATAGTTTTTCTACAGTTTTTGCTCTGACTACGTGACCAAAATACTTCACCTTCCGTTTTTTAATAGCTGAGAGCACTGTTCTTTTTGTACTTACTGGTGATCAGAAGCATTCTAGCCGTTACCATTCCTTCTGCCTTTTAGGACTATCCAATGTTTCTATTTCATAATTTAAGACAGTAATTTGAGGCACATTTAGCTACTGTTTTGGATCCTTTCAATAAAATCGGAACATGTCGAGTGACCACATAGAAGATACTTCATTAGCTCGAAAGAGAAAAAAATGGAATTTAATTAGCTATAAAACTCGAAAAAAAAAACCAATTTAATTAGCTATAAAGCTGGGCTTTTACATTGGTGTCGAGGCCGGAAAATCCTCCAAATAACGAAGGATACAAAATGTAATTTGCGACTCAGCTTGAAGAAAGTGATGTTAAGCTAAAAGAAAACCGGAACAAGTTCAAGGGAAATACGCAAGATATATATTCTAGAAATACGATGTTTGTACAATCAGAGGATTAACAGGACTTGTTATAAATGACAATGAAAAACAAAATATATGCCAATGCCCAGAGGTCGTGGTTAAGGGTTTGACATTCAAACTACCTTATTCGATGGCTTTTTTCCTCCAGAAAATGTCTCAAAAATCACTCCGGATCCTATATGCTAAGTTAGGTCTATTTTACATGCTTTAATGTACTAAAAACCATTTTCTTGAATATGCGCCACTGAAAGGCGGCGAGCTGGCAGAAACTCCGCCGAGGTCGACTTTGCCTTTCATCCTTTTGGGGTCGATTAAATAAGTACCAGTTACGCACTGGGGTCAATATAATCGACTTAATCCGTTTGTCTGTCCTTGTTTGTCCCCTCTGTGTGTAGCCCCTTGTGGGCAGTAAAGAAATAAGAATCGTTAGCACGCCGGGCGAAATACTTAGCGGTATTTCGTCTGTCTTCGCGTTCTGAGTTCAAATTCCGCCGAGGTCGATTTTGCTTTTCATCCTTTCAGAAATCGATAAATTAAGTACCAGTTGCGTACTGGGGTTGATCTAAACGACTGGCCCCATCTCCCAAAGTTTCGGGCCTTGTGCCTAGAGCAGAAAAGAAAATGCGCCGTTGAATTTGTGATGCGTCCCATATGCCCGAGCGTTATTTATGCCACCAAATACGATACTGTTGATATCACTTTGTCTCATCAAACAAATAACTTTCCTTTTTATTGTTTCAGGATCTCAAAAACGGAATATTCGAAACATTTCTTGTGAGGATGCCATAGATCAGGGTTTCTCAAAGCTAGCATACCCATGGAGGTGTGTAAGAGAAACTGTAGTGGTATGCGAAGGTTGTAAAAATACTGGAATTTTGAAGTAATTACAACCAACTAAATGTAACTCATGTGTTTAGAAAATGTGTGGAGGGCCTTTTGCAGTTCCATATTTTGAACAATGACTTCCAGCGACGTTCAGCAGCGTACAACCAAATGAATATTCTCCATCAGTCATTTGTCCATATCTTGAGCGAATTGTTTCTCTAGACATTGACACGCTAGTTTTGATGTCTAGCAAATGAATTGGTAGAAAGACTTGGTAGAAACCCACCATCTTGCCAAGAACAACTTTGGGACGCTTTCGTAGTTAATATCTCTATTACTGTAAGGTGATATCTCTATTACCTTACATAGTTAATATCTCTTACGTAGTTAATATCGATTAGATCGACCCCAGTACGCAACTGGTACTTAATTTATCGACCCTGAAAGGATGAAAGGCAAAGTCTACCTCGGCGGAATTTGTTTCATACTCACATACCATTCTCAACACTCTTGTAGGAAATTTGTCATTTGTTAAAAAAAAAAAAACATCCTTTCCACTAGCATAGCTAGAGTGCGTGCCACCTGGGGCGCGAAATTTCTTTCCCACGAGAGTTCCGGACCCCAGTAATCAACTCATTTGCATACAGCCAATTAGAGCTCACTTTGAACGAAAGTGATGGTGGTGATGGTGGTTCAATAATGAGTACACTAGCAAAGGTATTTCAAAAATGACTACCACATCTTAATTTATTTAGACAAAATGTCTGAAAATACATTTACTCTTTACTCTTTTACCTGTTTCAGTCATTTGACTGTGGCCATGCTGGAGCACCATCTTTAGTCGAGCAAACTGACCCTAAGACTTATTCTTTGTAAGCCTAGTACTTATTCTATCAGTCGCTCTGCTAAGTTACGGGGGACGTAAACTCACCAGCATCGGTTGTCAAGCGATGTTGGGGGGGACAAACACAGACACGCAAACATATACACACACATACATATACTTATATATAAAGGGCATTAACTATTGTAGTAATGCCTAACGCTTCGAGGGACTATATATATGACGGGTTTCTTTCAGTTTCCGTCTACGAAATCCACTCACAAGGCTTTGGTCGGCCCGAGGCTATAATAGAAGACATTTGCCCATAGTGACACGCAGTGGGCCTGAACCCGGAACCATGTGGTTCGTTAGCAAGCTACTTACCACACAGCCACTCTTTAAAAAAATTAATTTTTCCTGATGGTAGAACGTAAGTGATTCGTGGGATTTTTAACTACGATTTTTGATAGGCTGAAGGAATATACAAGGACAAACTTTCAGGCTCAACTACAGGGCGCGGCAAAAAAAAAACAAAAAAAAACAGAACATACTTTACGCGACCAGTACTGTGGAGCGAGTGAAGTTAGGCGGTAATCAGTGCCTTCGCCGAGATCAGGTCTTCACTCTGAAATAAGTGCTTTGTCTATTTATTCTTTGTTCGAAACTACATTCCTTACAACCCTTTCCTGTCGTGTCTCCTTCCTCTCTTCCAATCAGACAAGTGGCCTTCACCTGTTCAATGTAAATACTATCGACATAGTACTCACCCAGTAACCCTTATCTCTAAATCTACACGGAGGGGAAGGGGCCTGGAAACGCACTAACACTATTTTCCCCTTACAACAGAATAGAATATTATTGACCTCCCGTCTAAGATGAATAGCTATCTATCCAACTATGTTTTTCTATCTATCTATCTATCTATCTATCTATCTATCTGTCTGTCTGTCTGTCTGTCTGTCTGTCTGTCTGTCTGTCTGTCGGTCTGTCTGTCTGTCTGTCTGTCTGTCTGTCTATTCGTCTCTCTCTCTCTCTCTATCTATTTATCTATCTATCTTTATTTCTATCTATCTATCTGTCTGTCTGTCTGTTTATCTACCTTTCTATCTATATGTCTGTCTATCAATCTATCTATCTGTCTGTCTGTCTGTCTGTCTGTCTGTCTGCCTGTCTGTTTGTCTGTCTGTCTGTCTATCTATCTATCTATCTATCTATCTATCTGTCTGTCCTTCTGTCTATCTTGCTAGCTATCCATATTTATCTATCTATCCATTTATCTATGATTCTATCTATCTTTCTGTCTATGTCTATCTATCTATCTATCTATCTATCTATCTATCTATATGTGTGTGTGTGTGTATGTCTGCCTGTCTGTCTGTCTGTCTATCTATCTATGTATCTATCTATCTATCTATCTATCTATCTATCTATCTATCTATCTCTATTTTGCAATATCTGTAACTAACTTCCATCGTCTGATTCAACCATTTGATATCTCTGTAGTTGCCTCCCTTGGACCACCAATGTCCACTTCACTTTCGTTTTCTTTTTTTCTTTCCATATTACTTGCCATTACCATGCCCATACTGTCATTATTCATTCCATACTTGTTCTTTTCCCTCCCATAAGTTCTGGGTCTGTCATCTCCCAAAATCTTGTGGCACGTTGTCTATTATTGCCCTATCTTTCTTCACTACATTGCTTTGTATTTGATTGCATATCAAAGACATTTTTCGTTAAAAAAAAAGATTTCTCCAAAATATCACCCCGGGTTCTGTAAGCGAAGTAGGGATTACATGACACGCTTTAACCGTTTAACTACGAAATAAAATTTTATGGTTGTTCTTGTAATGATGTTGAACTTCTATCGAAGACTAGAATCAATATTTTCTTCGAGTCACATTGCCTCAATTACCACCAGCATTGTGCAAACGACCTTAATATTAGATTCAGAATTCATCCAAAGCTGGGGCCACGTGCCATGCGCATCCTGCACAAGTCAGGATCACAACGCATAAATTCACTGCAACTCAATTTCTTTTCCTCAACAGACCCTACACTATTTAATATTATCCCAAAACAAATCAGAGAAAAGGATCTTATTACCTGCAGACCAAACAAAATTTCTTCAAGGGATACCAGATAAGCCACCTATACCTGGATACATCTCAGTCAAGAATTCCCTACTTGAAAGGGCCATGATACCACAAAATTTGTTTTCAAAATGACTCAACAGATCCGATCAGGTGGTGCTATTCAGTCAGGCATGGCCTGGGCCAATCTTTAGCCGAAACATATCTTAAGTTATTCAAGTTATATCGCAAAAAGAATAGTCTCAAACATGACATTCTTTAACAAAGGATAGACTGGTATATAAAACTACTTTCCGCAGTTTAGGATAATGAAATTTTGAGTGGATTTATTCGCTTTCTGTAGGAACAGGATTAAGGCATTACAGAGATTTTCGCTAAATATGCGCTGCTGAAATCGGGATGCATCTAATATACTTATGCGTCTTTTATGCCTTCAAATACTGCACCTCAGAATACTGTGTACCGCTCTCATTCATGTCTCTGTCATAGACATCTCATTCTGCAAAGAGGCTGGCAAGTAAGCAGACATGTGCAATAGTGAAGATAGGTGTAGGGGGACGAAGGAAAAATGCCATAGCTGAGAGGGAGTGAATCTCCCCCATTGAAGCAGCCAGTACGTCGCCCAGGGTAGGACAAACTGAAGAGGCGATCATGCAACGAGTCACATTCCAGTACAAATGGAGATAACCATGTGTGACGCCGCAGTAGCCAGAAGTGGAAGGGTCTACATCTGTTCAGCTCGGAAACTAGGTGTGGGTGAATCCCTCTAACGCATGGTGCACGAAGCAGTTTACGCTTGGAATAACATATCAGTTGACGGAATGCCGCGACACATCTTGGACGATCATAGGGTGATTAGCTTCTCTGATGATCAAGGAAAGAAAGAGGTTATTCGAAAGCTCATCCTCTTAACGTAACGTACACGTCCTCTCACTTTTGGTCCCGGGGCTACGAGGGAGGGGTGAGGATGAAGAGAGAGGGGGAAGGGAGAAGGTGGGTAGGAGTGAAGAGAAGAGAGGATAGGAGTGAAGAGAAGTAGGAGTCAGAGCAAGAGAGGAGAGGTGGGAGGGAGGAAGTAGGTGTGAGAGGGAGAGAGGAGAGGGGAGGAGGGTTAGATGAAGAGTGGGGATAGTTGAGCCCATGTGACGCAAAGGAGAGAAGAGAGAAGATTAATCCTATTCACGGTGAAAACGGGAGTCCGGATGGCCCCTGTGCAAGGACAACCCGAACACAGACAGGTGTTGCAAAGAGTGACTGGTAGAGCGAAAATGGCGCGAGGCCGGGGTATCATTGCTGAGACGGATGTCTCGGAGGTGTTCTGCGAACCGGTCGGCCAAGTGGCGTCCTGTTTGCCCGATGTACAGAGAAGGGCAGAGAGAGCAGAAGACGCAGCAGAGGACATTGGTAGAAGTGCAGGTGAAAGAGTCGGTGATATGATAGGGTCGATGATGGGTGCCGGTGAGGAGGGTGGTGCTGGAGAGGTATGGGTAAGTGCTGCAGCGTGGGCGAAAGCAGGGGAACGAGCCGGGTTGGGAGGTTGGGTTAGGAAAGAAGCTGTGGACCAAGAGGTCTCGTAGGTTGTGGGCTCGTTTGAAGGAGGGGAGGGGAGGGTTAGGGAAGATGTGGAAAGTGGAGGGGTCGGACTGGAGTCGCCGGAAGGCTCGGAGAATGGTGCGCTTGAGAGGTAGGGTGGTAGGGTAGTAGGTGAGGGGAAACGGGAGACGGCGGAGCGGGTGCGGGGGAACAGTAGATGCACGGTCTATGGAACGTGCTCTAGCAAGGGCGGTGTGGATAGTGGTGAGGGGATATCAACGTAGGATGAAGTGGCGAGCTATGCGTGAGAGTGTATCGTTGTATGCGTCCGTTTGTCCTCCCACCATCGCTTGAGAAACGATGCTGGTGTGTTTACGTCCTCGTAACTTAGCGGTTCGGCAAAAGAGACCGATAGAGTAAGTACTAGGCTTAGTTCTGGGGTCGATTTGTTCGACTAAAGGCGGTGCTCCAGCATTGCCGCAGTCAAATGACTGAAACAAATAAAAGAATAATTACACACACACACACACACATATGCACAGACATATATACACACACAGATATATACGCGCACACACACACACACACATATATACTGATAGATAGATAGATAGATAGATAGATAGATAGATAGATCATTATTTTATATATATTATTATCTTCTTGTGTTGTCCGTTAATGTTTTGATTTATTTTAGCCCTTGTGGCCAATAAAAGAATTGGTGGACATTAAAATTAGACACTGAGGGAAAATGGCTGTAACTTTTTTATTTTTTAATTTTGACGATTCCCCCTAAAAAAAATTTTGGAAGCCCCCCCCCCCCACTTGATATGCTAGAAATAACAGCTAAACGCGGACAATCCAAATCTTGCATTGGTCCAGATGGACTATATGTAATCTGAACCTCCCCCCCTTATTTATTTATTTTTTTTACGGAATCCCACGTTTTAGGCTATGGAGATTCCGATTCTGAAAAAAAATTGTTTGAAACATTTCAATTCCCCCTCCCCCTCACTGAGCAGGCTATTTACATGCTAGAAATAACAGCCAAATCTGGTTAGGGTTAGGGTCAGGGTCAGGGTTAGGGTCAGGGTTAGAGTTAGGGTTAGGGTTAGGTTTACCCTAACCCTAACTCAAAACCTAACCCTAAACCCGACCCTAACCCTCACCCCGTTTGCCAAAGCGCATTTTTTCCTTCATATTTATTTACATATAGTCCATCTGGACCAATGCAAGATTTGGATTGTCCGCGTTTAGCTGTTATTTCTAGCATATCAAGTTTTGTGGTGGGGACTCCACATATGATCCTTTTTCTGTTTCAATATAAATGTAAGCCGTTCATTTTCACATCTAAGTTACGAGAAGGCTATTCGTACGACCTGGACATGTAGAACACGATGTCAAAAATGAAAATCGCCAAAAAAAATAATAATAATAACCCCCCCCCCCGTGTGGGGGGGGGGAGGGGGGATTTGGGGTCCAAAATGTTTTTATGGGGGAATCGCATGACCGTGACATATAGAACACATTATCGAAAACGAAAATCGTCAAAATTAAGATAAAAAAGTTACAGCCATTTTCCCTCAGTGTCTAATTCCAACGTCCACCAAAGAATTTATTATTATTATTATTATTATTATGCAGCAGCAGTTAGAGTGATTCAAAGCCCAAAGACTCTCACACATTTGTATTTCTCAGACATGTGAGTGCCAATGCACGGAACTCTCGACCATCGAATCAACTCTCTCACTTCCGCCGATTAACAATGTGCTCGTGTATAATGAGAAGCATTGATCACAGAATAAAAGACAACACAGGAAGGGGAGAAGACGGATTATTTCTCAGAAAAATAAATGCATCAGAAAAAAAAGGGAATGGATTTTATTGGATTTTTCAATGTGCATCAAATGAAATCAGATGAGAAATGGTAACAATAACAAACAACCTGTTAAATGTAGGGGATAAACCCAAATAAATGTTGCGAACATTCAGCTGATTTCCTTCCCTAATGTCGTTAAGAAATCAGTTTAATTAAAATAGGTCAGTTACTCAATCTTGTGTCAGTCACCCATTGAAACTATTTTAAGCGTTAGATGAGAGCGCGGGAACATTTGAATCAGGACGCGCTCCCTCTCTTTCTCTATACCACTCTCCGTCACTTTATCTCGCTTCCTTTACCCACTCACTGTATCCATCCCTCTCTCGTTCTCTCACCGTACCTCCGTCTCTTTCTCACTATTTTTCTTTCTCTCTCTTCTCGCTCTCTATCCTTTTCTGTATCTTTCATTCACTCATTACCCCTCCCGCTCTTAGAATCTTTCTCTCTACCTCCGTTTCTATTTTTCTTGTTTGTCCTTCTCTTTCCCTCCCTCTCTCTACTCCTCTTTTCATTTTTATTCCTTTTTTTTCTATTCCCTTCTTTTTGCCTCTTTCTCTATATCATTACCTAACTTTCTCTCTCTCTACTCCTCTCTGTCTACCTCTTTCTCTGCACCCCACTCTCTATTTCTCTCTCTCTCTATCCCACTTTGCTTTCTCTCTTACTCTATCCCTCTCTCACACACACATACGTATACTTACACACACCAACCTCTGAAAAAGAACCTCAACGTAAATAGAATCAACCTTAACCCACATCCGACCGTCTTCGAGCCAACGATGGAGCGAGCCTCTATGTGGTTACTCGCTTGCTAGAAATAGCAGCTGAATCTCCCTCAAAGCATAACCCACCGTCTTAAAAGGAGATAATGTATGAATACTAAAACTTGAAAAAAGTCGGAGTGGTCATGGCTGGTACGCATAGGATTGTGCCTGTTCCATCAGGGTTGATACAGAGTTAGAACTAGCATTATTGCAATGTAGAATTATATTGCTGGAAACAAGAAAATGGGATGGTCACCCCTGGAATGGCCTTGATTTTTAAGTCTGCACAATCAAGGTCAGCTGGGGGTTAAAACGCAACAGCACACACATATATATACACAAAAACATACCATCACACACATACACGCACTCACACAAACATAGAACATACACACGCACACCGGCGCTTAGACACATTCTCACGCGCGCGCACACATAGAAGCAAAAGCATAATCTCACACACACACACACTGGCTGTCTTTCTCTCTCTCTCTCTCTCTCTCTCTCTCTCTTGGCTTTCTTTCTTTCTTTCTCTCTCTCTCTCTCTTTCTTTCTCTCACGCACACACATTCACATACACCACATTCTCGCATTCACACGCAAAGAAAAGCTTGGTTTGACTTCCGATTTCAAATTGTTTACAAATCTATAACTTTTTTTTTGATGATGGTGGTGGCTGTGGTATGCAGTTTGTGTATGTGTGCGTGCATGTGTATGTATGTCTTGTAGATATACATACACATAAAAGTAGCTGATTAAACAGGGTTTTATAATTGCACATATACTTTTTTCCTATTTTTAATTAATTTCTATTTTAGATTAATTGCTACTTTAAGGTCTTAACTTTGAAATTTAAAAGTCTTTTATTATCAAATTAAATTATCGACTACGATAGATTAGAACCGGGCCACAGGAAACCCAAACATTAACATACATATATATATAAATATTATCTTATATATATATATATATGTATATATATATATATATATAATATTTATACACGCACACTCACGCACGTATGCATACACAAAAACACACACACACACAGACACACACTCATTCAGCCAAACATAGAAAACATACACACACATCGGCGCATAAACACACCCAAACAGAAGCATACTTTCATGTACCTACACACACATACGCACACACTGGCTTTCTTTCTCACCGACACACACACACATAACGCAGAGTTTATAAGAGAAAATCATTAAACGGCCACACCGAGGGATATCAAGTTAAGACCGTGAAGAGACTGCACCGTTTTGTAGTAGGGTTGCAAGTGCAGCGATTACTAATCGGTGCAAATGAAACATGTGTTGGTCTTAAAATGCAGTATATAATTATAGAATTAAAGGTAATGCAATATATATATATATATATATATATATATATATATATATACACACAGACGAAAGATTGGCATATACATATATGTATGTGTGTGTGTGTAAGTCGCGGAAAATGCAGCTATATGGGGCGGATGTAAAGAATATGCACACCACCCGTTTTCGGCGCAACCCTAACCCTAAACACCGGGTGTGCATATTCTTTACCTTCGCCGCTTTATGGTTCAAGACGCGTCTTGTTCAGTTCGGATCACAGATATATACATATATATATATATACACACACATATATATATATGAGAGAGAGTTCTTTCTAATTTTGGCGCAAGGCTAGCAGTGTTGAGGGGACGAAACAAGTCGATTATATCGTTCCAGTACTTATTTTATCGACCACGAAAGGATGAAAGGCAAAGTTGAACTGAGTGGAATTTGAACACCGTAAAAGAGCCATAAGAATTGCCACTATGCCTTTTGTTCGACGCGCTAGTGCAATATTATACTCTCTTATTATCCACAGTGGCCGATGTGATGATGTAATATTGTATTTTAATAATAATATTATTCCCGCTCTGTTTACCAATATAAGAGCGCCTGATTTATCTGACTCAGATAGATATATATAATACGTGTATACTTAACTGGCGTAATCTTCATTTTGGGCTACTTTCCAACTTAATCCTCTATGTTTTGAAAATTCTGTGCTACTCATACACAAACCCAGTGACTGCATACACACACACACATACATGCATATGTTTTCTGAAATAAACATACACTTCATGGCTCCAAGGAAGTTTATAGGATGTTGTTGCACATGCATTCTTATAGTAGAAACAGGTGTAAGCTGGGGTGCAAAAGAGTTCCTGGCTTTGAGTAAAAAAATACAGGAGGATCGGGATTTTATTCAACATATTCCAATCTCGGATTCACACACCTATTCCAGCAGTCCTTCAGTTTTTCTAAGTCCTGTAAAGAGAATTCAGAAGGTTGGGCCTCCAACCAGTCCTCTGTAGCAGCAATCACTTTCAAATTGGATTAAAATTTCATTCCTTGACCTGTTTCTTCAGTTGTGGAAAGAGGTGATAGTCGGAGGGGTCCAAGTCTGGAGAGTAAGGTGGGTGGTCTATTAACTCAAAGCCAAAGTCACGTATTTTTCATAGAGTTTCATGTGCTGTGTGTGCTGGTGCATTGTCCTGCAAAAACAGGACACCACAGCTCAGCTTTCCATGGCGTTTCAGCTACAAAGCTTCATACAGTTCCTGCAACAGAGACGTGTAATATTCTGCATTGATGGTGCGACTTTTTGACATATTTTGTGGAGTACTTCATCATTGTCGCAGAACACTGAAGCCAGAATCTTTCCAACTGACTTCTGTGTTCGAAACTCCTTTGGGACACGGTTTCACATCCATTTTCATGCTGGCATGGGTATTGGATGGTATGACAGGAGCCGGCAAGCTCAATTGTTAATTTTTACACTTGGATAATCATAGTCGTAGCTGATACTGGTGTTACACAAGTGGCACGTAAAAAGCACCTTTCAAGCATTGGGTCTCACAGAGGCAAAGTGGCTGAGCTCCTTTTGAGTGTTGAGCCCTACAGAGGCAATGACCAAGACCTTTGGCAGTATGTCGTGCTTGAGAAGAAGACACATCAAGCTGAGCAAAATCACAGTCGTAACAGATACTGGTGTCACGCAAATGGCACCTGTGCAAGTGGCACATAAAAGCACCCATTACACTCTCATAGTGGTTGATGTTAGGAAAGGCATCCAGCCATAGAAACCATACCAAATCAGACTGGGGTCTGGTGCAGCCCTCCAGCTGGCCAGCCCCAGTCAAACTGTCCAACCCATGCCAGCATGGAAAACGGACGTTAAATGATGATGATGAAGATGATGATATTTTTCGTGTATGTGTGTGTGTGTAATGTATATTGTATGTTTGTATATAGGTGTTCAAATAAAATAAAGTCAGATATTATGTAATACACCAAAAACAGTAATTTCTACAGATCTGTATGTTTTAAGCATCACAGATTACAAATTTGAAAGAATAAAATTTTTAAATACAGGAGTTTTCTTCTTCCTGGCTTCCTTTCAGTAACTTTTCAGTTTTGACTTTTATGAAAATTTTATCCATGATTAAAAAGTTTACACACAATTTTGAATAATATTAATCTCAGGTGTTTGATACGAATCTGAAAACATTTTCTAAAGAAACTTGAGACTGAAATTACAGATTTAAATTATGGAAAAAGATAAAGGCAAAAAAATCTACCTGTTCTTTTCCATGTCTGTTTTCTCTTTTCTGTTTTTTTTTCCTTTTCTTGGGTGATAGGAGCCGAATTATGATCTATAAATGCTTAAACACACACACATCCCAAAAATTATAGTTTTTGGCACGCTAGATAATTTCCAACTCTATTCTATAGAAATGCCATATAGATATATATATGTATATTATCATCATCATTATATTTATATATATATATATATATATATATATATATATATATATATGTAATAATATTAGGGACAAAATCCAAAATTACAGGTAAAAAACTCAATTAAAATCAATTTATAAAAAATTAAAATTAAATTGAGCCTTATAGATAAAGTATATATAAAATATATAGTTTTAGGGAAAATAACCAATTTTCAAGAACTCATCAATGAAAATCCACTATCACATATAGAAAAATTAATAATTAAAAGCACAATAAATGAGTATAATATAAAGTAAAGTAAATATCATAAGATAAATATAATATAATATAATAATATAATATTATATTATATTATATTATATTTATCTTATGATATTTACTTTACTTTATATTACTCATTTATTGTGCTTCTAATAATTAATTTTTCTATATGTGATAGTGGATTTTCATCAATGAGTTCTTGAAAATTGGTTATTTTCCCTAAAACTATATATTTTATATATATATGTATATATATGTGTGTATATATATATCAAACCAAAATCGAACCAAATTTCACGACTGGCACCCATGCCAACCTTTCCTTCATTGGGCACTAAACTCTGCTTGCGAAGACCTGTTGGGGTAAGTGAAATTGAAATCGTAATTGGACCAAATTCGATGACTGGCACCCATGCCAGTAGAGCGCTAACAGCACCGTCCAAGCGTGACCATTGCCAGAGCAGCTGTCTGGCTTCCATGCTAGTGACACGTAAATATCACCATTTGAGCGTGATCGTTACCAGCGTCACCTTACTGGCACGTGAAAAAACATTCAAGCGAGGTCATTGCCAGTACCACTTGACTGTTTCCTGTGCAGGTGGCATGTAAAAAACACCATTTGAGCGTGGCCCTTGCCAGTACTGCCTGACTGGCCCTCGTGCTGGTGGCACGTAAAAGCACCCACTACACTCTCAGAG
The DNA here is from genome assembly GCF_046866305.1 of Octopus bimaculoides. NCBI lineage: Eukaryota > Metazoa > Mollusca > Cephalopoda > Octopoda > Octopodidae > Octopus > Octopus bimaculoides. Next base: position 189,121,559 of record NC_142929.1, on the reverse strand, counting down.
TGGTTGGCATTAGGAAGGGCATCCAGCTGTAGAAACTCTGCCAAATCAGACTGGAGCCTAGTGCAGCCATCTGGTTCACCAGTCCTCAGTCAAATCGTCCAACCCATGCTAGCATAGAAAGCGGACGTTAAACGATGATGATGATATATATATATATATATATATATATATATATAATTCAAATAAACAATCAATTTCAATAAACAAAAAACAAAATTAATGGACAACAAGAGGATGTGCATGAGGAATGTATTACCTTGACGCTCAATGAAAAGAGAGAGCTTGACATTTTGAGCATAGCTCTTCATCAGAAAGGAAAAAAGGAGAAATCTAAAGAAGGGAAAGAAATCGCCAACAGTATCTGTGTACATTATTTACATTTGACGGATATTTGTCCTCATCTTGTTTGTTGTTAACACAACATTTTAAATATAGAACAGTATGTGTATAGTTATGTTTCAAACAATTACAAAGAATATGGAAACTGTTACATTTTCAAATTTTAATTTTAATTTTACAGTTGGTCATTTCACCTTGCTAATAATTCAACCAGCTGTAAAATATATATATATATATATATATATATATATGTATGTATGTATATATATATATATATATATATATATATATATATATATATATATATATATATATATATATATATATATATATATATGTAATGAAACCTTATAGAGGTGAACTCTTTTCAAGAAACAACATAAGGCTCAATTTATAGAGTGATTAGATTAGAGTATTAATTTGAAAGACAAGTTCCAAAGTCAATAATACTCCTCATCAAAGCCAACACATATCTAAACACAAAGGACATCTATATATATATATATATATATATATATATATATATATATATATATATAATGTGTGTGTAATGGAAGTGGGATGGTGAACATTCAGCGCTGAAAAGAAAAATCAAACAGCGTTTCAACGCTGTGTGTGTGTATGTGTGTGCATGTACAAGGAAAGTATGTGAATGTTTGTATGTGTGAACCAGCGTTCTTTTAGTAACAAGCGATGATCGATGTCACATCTCAAACGACAATCACTAGATAACATTGAGAAGTGTATTAATTTGATTTACCATCCATATTCTGTTTTGTTAAAAATAATTATTACAATCACACACACCTACACAAACATATACAAACTCATTAGATAAAATAATTATTGCCTCAAAGTATCAAGAATATAAAACGGCTGCAGTTGAAAGGTATATTATAAATACACATTTAACTGTTCCTCCATGTGCCTAATTTATTTCTATTAAGAAATTTATGTAATAAATTTTGAATAGGGAGTTTTTACAACATCGGCTATAAGTCACAGACTGCTTTTTGTGAGCTTTAAGTCGTATGAGTTTCGGTTGGTTTCAGTAATGGAGAGCAATTGAAAGGAAACATCACTTCAGAAAAGTTGGTATTTACTTGCCAGTTCTCGTATTTAGTCATGGCCAGCTTTATGTGACCTTAAGTTGTACAAGAAGAAAGAAAAACTTAAAAATCCTTTTGAAGGAAACAAGCAGTCAAGCGATGTTAATTGTAGATAGATTTTTCACAAAAAATTTGGTAATAAAAGAATTATTAAACTAAAATCTTTTGTACCTTATTTATATATAAAATACGACAATTAGCCCTCGTTTTTGATGGCATGGGGCCAGGTAGTTTAACATAGTCCTCAGGAATATACAGTGTGACACAGAATGTGACAAGGACGGTCCTTTGAAATACAGGAACTAATAATTTTTGCCAGCTGAGTGGTCTGGAGCAACGAGAAATAAAGTGTCTCCCTCAAAGACACAATGCAACACTGCAAATTGAACTCACAACCTTACGATTGTGAGCCAAATACCACTAACCACTTAGCCACACACCTTCACCTATATAATGTATGAAATATTTTTGCTGAAAATGTTAGATTACAGAAGAGGGTCCACTTGTTTCATTTTAGAATTTGTTAGAGTAATGGTGAAGCATAAGATGGTACAAGGGTCTCTTTGTTAGTAGCTTTGCAGCTAAAAATAAAATCTTCTATACACACACACACACACACACATAAATATATATACACAAACTTTCATAAATACACTCACACACCTATTTACATGCTTTCCAGAAGTTTAGTATTTAAGTATATATATGCATATGTCTAGACATGTAACTGTATGCATGAGAATACATACATAAAACAAAACGTACAAATCTGCACATGCAAGGACCCTAAATACTGCACGTGTACACACATGCAAGGAAAAATAACCCTGTTGATGTTGTTGAAATTCCAATGAAGGAGCCTTGGATCTAGGTTAGAAACCAGCTCTTTCTCTATTGGCAAGAAACCATGAAATAAAACTGAATAATAAATAACACACACACACACATACATATACAAGAAGAGAGAGAGAGAGGGTAAAATAAAAGATATATGGATTGGTAAACAGTCAACCCTTTTGATCATAAAGACAACCTGACACTGTTCCCTGCTTAATGATACAAGCTTCATTTTTTAAATGATCTAAATTTAAACCTTTCAAAATTTCATTTTAATTTACATTCTAAACACTAGCTTAAAGTGATATAATTTAAAATCTTCCATCAAAATTTCATGTTTATTATGTTCTAAGCACCAGCTTAAATAATGACAAAGTTATTTTATTAAACTCTTCAAGATAAGTTGAAATGGCTCGGTGTATTTGAACAATGTATTTAACAAGGGTTAAAGAGATTTAATTTAAAACCTTCCATCAAAGTTTCACGTTATTTTATGTTAGCTAAATGAATGAGCAGGAGATGGTTTAATAATGATTTTCATCATCATCATCATAATCATCGTCGTTTAACGTCTATTTTCCATGCTGGCATGGGTTGGACAGTTTGACTGAGGGCTGGTGAACCAGAAGGCTGCACCAAGCTCCAATCTGATCTGGCAAAGTTTTTACAGCTGTATGCCCTTCCTAATGCCAACCACTCCAAGAGTGTAGTGGGTGCTTTTCACATGCCATCTGCATGAGGGCCAGCACTGGCATCGACCATGCTTGAATAGTGCTTTTTACATGCCTCCGGCACGGGAGCCAGTCAGGTGGCACTGGCAACGATCACAACAACAACTTCACTTGCCTCAACAGGTCTTTGCAAGCGCAGTTTATTGCCCAATGATTGAAGGGTGCCCTTAAATGGGCTGGTTATGCTGTACTGGCATAGGCCACAGTTATGGCCTCACTTGGCTTGCCAGGTTTTCTCAAGCACAGCATATCTCCAAAGGTCTCAGTCATTTGTCATCACTTTGGTGAAGCCCAACGTTCGAATTATTAAAGAAATTTATTCCTTAATTGCACATGTTTGGCAAAATATTTAATCCAAGACGGGTGGTGAAACTAAAATCATAGAATCATCAGAAACTCGTCACAACCATGAGAGACAGATACACACTGTTCTATTCACTTTGGAATTGGTGAAGGTTGGATAAAATTACTCGTATTGATTGTTAGCTGTCAGGGTATTGCATCGCTTTGAAAAATTCCTTGCTTCATTAATATTATTCTAGATAATTATAGATTATGATAGGCTGACAAAATATACTACAAATATACTTGATTTTATGAACTTTAAACAATACTTTATTTATAGAGTACAGAAGAAAATACCAACTGTTATTTCTTCTTTAAGTATAAATTTGAAAGCTGAGTCAAGAGAGAAGAGTTCTATTTTGATCTCCAATATCCAAGTGGCTAAAAAGTGTCAGCAGAAGGGTACCTAGGAGTCATGACCTGGATGCAGCCTGGCGCCATTAAAGTGTAAGATGTTAAGGGCTGAAACCCTTGCATGAGGTGAGGTTTCTTCTTTAAAGACCTTCTGCTGTTCAGCTTTCTTGAAGGTTTCTTACCATTCTTCAGCTGCTGGGCTTAATCCTGTAACAAGATTTAAAACCAAATCAATGAATTACCAAGTTAAAAATCATGGTTTAGTAACATCTTTTCCATATGATTGGCTGAGTTATGGACCAATTAGCATCCAGACATCACGTAATAGATCATTCTAGAAGCTTCCAGAATATTCTCCTAACAAGGCCTATAAACAGGCATCTACTGCACCTTATGACAATCCTTCAGCATTCAGATTAGTCTGTCAAATGTGATGGTTTCAAGTTTGGGCATAAGGTTAGCAATATCAAGACAGGGGTGAGTGAATTACATAGACTGTAGTGTTCATCTGGTACTTATTTTTATTGGTCCCTGAATGAATGAAAGGCAAAATCAACCTCAGCGGGATTTGAACTCGCAATGCAAAGATGAACAAAATGCTTAGCAGCAGTTTGGTCAGTATGTTAATGGTTCTGCCAGTTTGCTGCCTTAGTCTGTCAAAATGTAATGCTTAGTGGCTGCCATGCTGGTGGCACGTAAAAGCACCATTCGAGCGAGGTCAATGTCAGTGCCGCCTGACGGGCTCCTGTGCCAGTTGCATGTGAAAAGCATCATTCAAGCATGGTTGATGCCAGTGCCACCTGACTAGCTGCTGTGCTAGTGGTACATAAAAAGCACCATTTGAGCATTGTCGATGCCAGTGCCGCCTGACTGGTTCCTGTGCTGGTGGCACATAAAAAGCACCATTTGAGCATGGTCAATGCCAGTGCCACCTGACTGGCTTCCATGCCGGTGGCATATATAAAGAACCCACTACACTCTTGGAGTGGTTGGCATTAGGAAGGGCATCCACCTGTAGAAACCTTGCCTCCTGGTTTGCCAGTCCTCAGTGAAACCACTCAACCCATGCCAGCATGGAAAGCAGACGTTAAACGATGATGATAATGATCATTTTGATTTAATCATGCCTATTATCTCATAGCTTTAAGATTTCAGTGATGTAATTATTTTTAGAATGACATTGTAGGATAGGTGTGAGAGGCTGGATCCAATCCATTTGAACATAGAATAGGTTAGATATTTGTCCTGGTATGGCTGTGTTAAATCTTAAATATTTAATCCAAGACGGGTGGTGAAACTAAAATCATAGAATCATCAGAAACTCGTCACAACCATGAGAGACAGATACACACTGTTCTATTCACTTTGGAATTGGTGAAGGTTGGATAAAATTACTCGTATTGATTGTTAGCTGTCAGGGTATTGCATCGCTTTGAAAAATTCTGTTGATTTATTGTAGAACTCTATTTACTAATTGTTCTTTTAGATCATATACTTGGCCAACATTTATCTTTAATTTTTGCGTTTTTCAGTCATTAGACCGTGGCCACACTGGGGCACCACCTTGAAGAATTTTTAGTCAAATGAATGAACCCTAGTACTTTTTTTAAAAGCTTTATACTTATTTTATCCTTTTGTTTTTCTTTTTGCCAAACCACTAAGTTACTGGGATGTAAATATACCAACACCAGTTATCATGGTGGTAGAAGGCACAAACACAGTCACACACATCCACAACAGGCTTTGATCAGTTTCCATCAACCAAATCCACTGACTAAGCTTTGGTCGGACTGAGGCTATAATAGAAGACATTTACCCAAGGTGCCATGCAGTGGGACTGAACCTGGAACCATAAGGTTGAGAAGCAAGCTTCTTACCACACAGCCATGCCTGTGCCTGATGGGTAACGGGTGATGTTCCTATTTCCAGAGTCTTCACTACTTCTTCAGCATCACGTCCATCCCGGATAGAAAAGGTAACAAATAATACTGAATGAGCAAGAACAACAAAAAAAGCAACCTAATTTTTGTATTTGGTTTTCAAGTTTCTTGAAGTGAATTTGTGTGTTGAAATAAATCTTATTGTATATTGGCAGGGCCGTTATACCAATAATAAACATAAGCACTGGTTAGAAACAATACATTTTTAAATCTCTCAGTGAGATTTATGCAGTTGCAGCACGATAAAGTGATAGTATGTTGTCAACTTAATGTGGCAGTCCCATGAAAGGGAAGAATGCTACTGTTATTTAGCCCTAGGTAACAGTAGCATTCTTCCCTTTCATGGGACTGCCTCATTAAGTTGACAACATACTATCACTTTATAAGCACTGGTTCTATTTCATCATCATCATCATCATCATCATCATCATCATCATCAGTAGCAGCATTCAACATCTGTTTTCCCATGCTAGCATGGGTTGGATGGTTTAACAGGAGCTGGGTGACTGGAGAGCTGCACAGGCTCCATTTATCTGTTTTGCCATGGTTTCTGCAAATGGATGCCCTTCCTAATGCCAAACACTTCACAGAGTGTACTGGGTGCTCTATACTTAGCACCAGCACAGAGGCTTTTCATGTAGCACCAGCACATGTAAACATATGTATGTAAAACAATTGTCATCATGAGTTAAATCCAGTCTGCAATGGAGAAGGCAAGCCACTAGATTCGGTTAAAAAGAGGCAATGAGCAATGGTTAAAAAAATATTCTTTTCTACTCAAGGCACAAGGCCCGAAATTTTTGGGAAGGGCCAGTTGATTAGATTGACCCAGTATGCAACTGGTACTCAATTTATCAACCCCCAAAAGGATGAAAGGCGAAGTCGACCTCAGCGGAATTTGAACTCAGACGAAATGCTGCTAAGTATTTCGCCTGACGTGATAACATCTCTGCCAGCTCGCTGCCTTGGTTAAAAGAATATTGAGTGAAGTCTAGTAACCAGTTGATCCTGCAAGTAGGGCCTCATCTCAGTGAGGGGTGGTGACGTGCAATAAAGCTGTCGAGAGGAAGGCCCTGAAACAACACACATTCTCTCCTAATGACCCCATAAACTGTCCAGTGCCCAGTAAGCAGAGCTTTCAAAGGGTAGCACTTGTATCTGCAAGTTGTTCACAAATAATGTTTGAATGTATGGATGTGTGTGTGTATTTGCCTCATCCAACTGTTGACAACCGGTGTTGGTTTGTTTACATCACCATAACTTAGCGACTCAGCAAAAGACAATAGAATATGTATGAAACTTTAAAAAAATACTGGGGCTCAAGGAGTTGCCCCAGCATGGCCACAGCCAATGACTGAGACAAAAGAGGAAAAAGTTGTATTGGCACTGGAGTGGCTGTATGGTAAGAAGTTTGCTTCCCAACCTCATGGTTCCAGGTTCAGTCCTACTGTGTCTTCTACTATAGCCTCAAAGCTTTATGAGGGGATTTGTTTGACGGAAACTAAAAGAAGCCCATCATCTCTATGTGGCTTGTGTGTTTTCTGTACTCTGTTTATCATTTTGTCCACGTTTTTTTGCAACGTCCTGTACCCAGATATGCATCTATATATATACATGTAAATGTAGGTATGTACATACATGTACGTATATACGCATATATTCATATATTATATATATATATATATATATATATATATACACATCACACGTTTATCTTTGTCTCTGTTTGCCCTCCCCGCCGCCGTTTGACAACCGATGTTTCTGTGTTTACGTCCCCGTAACCTAGCGGTTCGGCTAAAGAGACAATAGAATAAATACGTGGTTTAAAAAAAAAATTGTAGGGTTGATTCGATCGACTATAATTCCATTAATGCGGTACCCCAGCCTTGCTTCAGTCTAATGACTGAAACAAGTAAAAGATAAAATAAAATATTTAGCTGGATATACAGGGTGGAGCAGAATAATCTCCCATATTTTACATGGTCACTGGTATGGCCCAAGTAAGCAGATGGTAACGGTGCTTTGATGTAGATAATGATTTACCGTTTTGCTCCCTTATCGTAATGGCTTCGATTGGTGCATACTGTGTTTATTTCTGTTGAAACGTTTATCAACCTGCAAAATGTGGAAGTTTTTTTTATTTTTTATTACAGCCTGTAATATGTATGTATAATATATATATATGATCAGTTGAGAATCTCTAACAGAAACATCAAATCCGTCTAGTGAAGGGCGTAAATATACTCTGATAGCCAATAAACATCTACAAACAGGTGCTTTAGAAATATCCTGGATATTATTACTAATAAAAGGCTAGAAATTGAGAGCAAGGAAAACCACTTCCCTCCCGAATTAACGCGTAGAAGACACCCAAACAGCCAAAATATCGCGAGACGAAAGTGAGTGGAGACAGGCAGTTAGCCAGACAGGGACGGATGTTTGGCAAGGCAAGACAAGAGTTAGTGTGGAACTTTGAGTGGGAAAAGGAAAGCAGGGTATGCCGGATTATTATCGGGAGAAGATTAAGAGATGGGGTACTGAAAATGAGAGGTATGACATAGGGGTCAAATGAAAAGAAAAGCACGGGGGGGGGGGGGGGGGAACGCATTGGAAACAGCCTGTTCTACCAGGCGTTTGAGCAGGTCACGATTATGACGATGATGATGTGCGCGCGTGCGTATGTGTGTGTTGTAATTTATCGAAATCTTGAATACATAGAATTTATTAAATGCGTTCATCGGATATTTTTAAAATCCTTCCTACCTTCAGAATGTTAAAAAACAAAAACAAACTTGTAACTTTTTTTATTATTAATTTCTGGAGAAAATGAGTATAATTTTCCTCATCAGCATGCAAAACTACATCAATACAGAAAATTTGAGAACATTCTGACGATAGGAAGGTTTTACCCACCTTCATACATGTATGTATATTAATATATATTATATATATATATATATATATATATATATATATATAATATATATATATATATATATATATATATAGATATATACATATTATACATACAGTCACGAATGTGCGTGTGTGCTACATATGCTCTAGCCCTTCCTACTGCCTAAACTTGTAAACATGAAATAAAATCTCACTTTACTTTCCATGTTTCTTCCCCAACCCGTCGTCGCATTAATTAAATCTCCTCTCAACAATCAATTGCATATACATTATTAACCAATCAAATTAACGCATTCATTTTTAAATTACGCTCCTTCTGCCGGAACCAAAGCACTACTAAATATGTAATATTTCAAATATTCTTTCAAATCAGTATAATATCAAATAATAAGTTATTTACAGTAAAATCAGAAAATAAAATAATTATATAAATCGAAATTTATTTCTAATAAGATGAAATGAATCCTTTTTATTGCAGTTTAGTTGTCGCACTATGTTACGAAGCGGAGTAATATTTAGTGCACTCGTTAGTTAGTCCGTTTTAGTATCATAATATTTGAACGTCTATAGTTTTTCTCGTAAGTAATCCTTTTCCGTCCACTTGGTGTTTTATATTATTTTTGCAATCCTTTTACTAAACTATCATCAATTTCATGTCTCTCTAGATAACAGTCAATATTATCTTGAGTGTGCTAAATGTTTTGTTTTAACCCTTTCATTGTCTTTGTCAAATGTAATTTTAGCTGCAAAACCTCTGAAGAACCAAATCTCATCTTCTAATCTCTTTCTCTGCTCTCCCACTTTGCTTATTTTTCTGCAAATATCACATTTCTCTTCTCTCCATTTCACATTTACTAAGTCAGATGGTTTATTTTACCTTTCTTTTACCTAGAACCATTTATTACTTAGCATTTCAATACTTCAATTAACCCACAGCTACTCCTATCACCGCCGGCGCCCTTTATAAACAAATTTCTTTTTTCCATTATTTTCCCCCGAAACACTTGGTCTTCAAACTTTACAAAGAAGCATTTAAAATATTGCAAAGATCTTACACTTAATTAACAGAACTCCTTCCGAAAGATGTCAGTATATATGTGATATTACCGTGGGTTTACGTGAAATTATTGATTCTCAGTTTAAACTTAGCGCTGTAACGCCATCATTAGAACTTGGCGCAAATTTTGGTTTTCCTTCTCACCCAACTGGGTCTCTTCTCCATAACAACTTCACATATACACACACATACATATTTTTATATACACTCTCACAAATAATGCACACCGTTTTATTTTTGAGTCCACACGTTCCAGCCCATATTTGATCAGGTGTGTGTGTGTAAATTATATATATATTTATATATATATATACCATATATATATATATATATATATATTATATATATATATATATTAATGTTTTTGTATTATCTATAATGACGATTGATTGGTTGATAATTCCTCAAAATATTATTAATTATATAAAAGTTTCCAGTGTGGCCTTAGAACTTTTACGTGGGTGGGGTGGGGCCCTACGATATCGCTGTCATAGTATTTTCTCAAATTTTCCTTTTAACCCCAGGTCAGCTATGATCAGAGACAATCCAAATGTGAACTTCCTAGCATCTGTTCAGACAGCATATCTATGACTATATATTAGCCAATGTGCGTTTTTTTTGTTTTTGTTTTAAGACAATGGTACTACTAAAGCAGCGCGGACCCGAACACGCTAGCTAGTCGTGAGTGGTCAATCCTAACCCTAACCCTAAACACGTATTCATTTGCACACGCGGGTTAGGGTTAGGATCGACCACTCAAGACTAGCTAGCGCTGACGCGCGACTGCGCGTTCGGTCCGCGCTGCTTTAGTAGTACCTAAGACAATTGGGATGTGATTCTGAGGAGATTTGACTGCCATTTCTAGCAGATCGAATACCACTTTGAAACTCGTTAACTCACTTCCCACTTCTTTCTCGATAGTTTGTTATTTAATCTGCATTTGGCCTATATCTAAGGCATTCCATCCATAACCAACCTGTCTTTTTTCTGGTACTGTATAATAGACCACATTATCCAGCGTGTCCTTAAAAAAAACAGTATTGGTTGAGTGAGGTTTGACTGTTATTTCTATTAGATCAAGCGACTGTAGACACCCTTTTGTTGACTGATCTCAAAGTTGTTTTCAGACCGCATTATCGTTTTTTTTTTTTCATTAAAGGTGATCAACTGTGTTCTCGACAGAAATTTAACTGTTATTTCTAGCAGGCCGAGCGACCACATATAGGCTTCATTTGTTGGCTTTGACAGTTAATACTATTCCAACCGAGGCCATCCCTTTTGTTAGGGGTATCTACTTTTGCCTTTTCTTTTAAAGGGTGTGATTTGAGGACACGTGGCTGCTGCTTTTTTTCGCAGTCTGAGTGGTTTCTTAGCCTCTAAGTTACCAGCTGAGAAATTGAAACGAAATGTAAATAAGGACGCTAAAAGTAAAGATTACTCCTTTGAGGAGTGCTGCTTAATTATGTGATAGCTTCGATGTTATAATATAGTGGCATACTAAATTTTTCTTTCTTTCATTAAAAAATTAATTTCAGAGTTACGTTTGCAAAATTTACCTTCGTGTGGTTAGATATACAGATACTGTACGAGCAGTATTAATGTGTCCAGGTGTTATATATATATATATATATATATATATATATATATATACATACACACGGCGATGGTAGTAGATGGAGGATTAAAACGATGCTAAGGAGCTAAACTGAATATGGACAGGTGTGCATACTAAAGATTAACAGATCCCTATAAGGCATTTTTTTTTATATGAATGGAATTATGATAGAATTTAAGGTCATGAGATACAAACAAAATTTTACTTTTTTCGCTTCTCAACTGTTTGGTTAAGATCAGACCGAGACGTGAAAGAATTTTGTTTAGTCCCACCTCACGAACCCTGATCAAGCAGGTCTGTGTGGCAACCTCGCCTTTTTGTTTTTTTAGGAATAAATAGTAAATCCTAGGTACTCCCTCAAATCACGTCCTTATTGTTTTATTGAAGAAGCTACGATGTGATTTGAGGGGGATATGGCTGCTATATCTAGCGTGTCGAGCAACCATGTAGGTGCTCCTCTAACGCCTGTTCTTACAAGGCTGCGTTTGTTGTGTGTTCGCTTAATTTCGCCAAGTTATGAGTTCGAATCTGACAGCAGTCATTTTCTTGGTACATTTTGCTTTCTCTGGCTAATATTTTATACCATTATTACATCATAATGGATAAATTTCACGACTGTGCACCATAGAAGTTTTCGATTATTTTCAATTTAATTTTATTTTATTTCGTCTTGGTGTCACGTTTGACGAAGTGTCTCTGAATGTATGACTGGATTGTGGATTTCATTTCGTTCCAAACGCCGACATTGTTCTATAATGATGAATGTATTTGTCTTGGCAAAATGGCAACGTAGAACGTGCATTCCTCGATCTTCGTGTCACCAGACTCTGGCATTTATATTTCAATAAATGGTTGTTTTTGTTTCAATCATTGAACTGCAGGCATGCTAGGGCACCACCTCGAAGGGTTGTAGTAGTACGAATCGACACTAGTATTTATTTTAAAATCTGGTGCGTATTCTCTTAGTCTCTTGTACCGAAACGCTCAGTCAACAAACCAACACCGGTTGTTAAGCGGTAATGAGAGATAAACACAAAGACACATAAATACACACACACATCACATATATATATATATGGGTCGCTCTATATAATATACATGATAGGCTGCTTTTCATTTTCCTTCGGTATTGGTACATGACGTCATTCACCTACGCAACCTTCCCTCATGACATAAAGAGGGTGAATAGCGTCATCTCCTCAAACTTTGTAGACCAATACCGAAGGATTTACTTTCCGTTTACCAAATTCACTCACAAGGTTTTATTCGGTCTGGGTCTGTAGCAGAAGACATTTGCCCAACGTGCCACGCAGTGGGACGGAACCTGGAACCATGTGGAAGACTTGCTGTCATCTGCCATTATTTTTTTTTTATTTTGGTTTCTAACTTTCTCCAGTTATGTAGCTGGAGAAGGACTATTTGAAAGCTCGCTAATCGTCGTTATTGTTTTATTTACATTTGCCATATATTGCATGGATGAGAGTGATGTCGGTGGGGCTGTTGTTTACATCTGGTGGTTGTGTTTGAACTAGAAACAACTCCATCAAGCTGGAGCCATCAGAGTTACCGGCCTTGTTCAGTACCCTACCGCAATAGCTGCAGGAAGATTTGAACGTAGGACCGACCATCGTCTGTCGTATCCCACCTCTACAAAATATATATCTGTTACTTGTTTCAGTTATTGGACTAGTGGCCGTACTGAGGCACCTCCTTGAAGGGTTTTAGTTGACCAAATCAACCCCATTTTTTTGAAAACCTCGTACCTATTCTACCGGTCGCTCTTTCCAGAACCGGTATATTACAGGGACGTAAACAAACCAACACCAGTTGTCGAGAGGTGCGGGATACGAACATGATGACACACACACACATACATGACGGGCTTCCACACAGACTCCACCTACTGATATAGAAACATTGGTCAGCCCATTTCTGTAGAAAGCACTTGCCCAGTGTGCAGTGCAGTGGAACTGAATCCGAAACCACATGGCTGCAAAGTGTGCTAGCTTCTTAATTATACATCCATGCCTGTAATTTTATATACTGTATGTGTGTATGTATATGTGTGTGTGTGTATGCGTCAGGATGGAAAACGGACGTTAAATGATATATATATATATATATATATACACATATATATGCGGACGTTAAACGATGATGATATATATATTATATATATATATAGGCACAGACATGACTGTGATTGAGAAGCTTGCTTCCCAATAATGTGGAACCAGGATCAATCCCACTGTATGGCACTTTGAACAAATGCCTCCTACCATATCCCCGGGCCAATTACAGCTTTGTGCATGGATTTGGTAGATGGAAACTGAAAGAAACCTGTTGTGTGTTTGTGTCTCCTTGTCTTGACAATGCGTGATTGTTGTCACAATCATACAAGAAGTGTTCTTTATTTGCAATCTCCTGTGAAAACACGTCTGGCCCTGGGTAAATATTATCATACTTGGAATCAGGTGACAGGAAAGACATCTGGCCAAAGACAATTTCATCATCATCATCGTTTAACGTCCGCTTTCCATGCTAGCATGGGTTGGACGATTTGACTGAGGACTAGTGCAACCGGATGGCTACACCAGGCTCCAATCTAATTTGGCAGAGTTTCTACAGCTGGATGCCCTTCCTAACGCCAACCACTCAGAGAGTGTAGTGGGTGCTTTTACGTGTCACCCGCACGAAAACGGCCACGCTCGAAATGGTGTCTTTTATGTGCCACCCGCACAAGAGCCAGTCCAGGGGCACTGGCAACGATCTCGCACGAAAACCCTACAAGGCCAGTCAGGCGGGTACTGGCAACGGTCAGGCTCAGGATGGTACATCTTATGTGCCACCCGCACAAGAGCCAGTCCAGGGGCACTGGCAACGATCTCACTTGGCTTGCCGGGTCTTCTCACGCACAGCACATTTCCAAAGGTCTCGGTCAGTAGTCATCGCCTCGGTGAGGCCCAATGTTCGAAGGTCTTGCCTCACTACCTCAGCCCAGGTCTTCCTGGGCCTACCTCTTCCACGGGTTCCCTCAACTGTTAGGGAGTGGCACTTTTTCACGCAGCTATCCTCATTCATTCTCACCACATGTCCAAACCAGCGCAATCATCTCTCTTGCACACCACTACTGACGCTTCTTATGTTCAGCTTTTCTCTCAAGATACTTACACTCTGACGGGTATGCACATTTACATTACACATCCAGCGGAGCATACTGGCTTCATTCCTTGCGAGCTTACGCATGTCCTCAGCAGTCACAGCCCATGTTTCACTGCCATGTAGCATGGCTGTTCGTACACATGCGTCATACAGTCTGCCTTTTACCGTGAGTCAGAGTCCCTTTGTCGCCAGCAGAGGTAAGAGCTCTCTAAACTTGGCCCAGGCTATTCTTATTCTAGTAGTTACACTTTCAGCGCACCCACCCCCACTACTAACTTGGTCACCCAGATAGCGGAAGCTATCAACTACCTCTAGTTTTTCTCCCTGGAATGAGATAGAAGTTGCTTCCTGTTTGTTTACAGTGTTTATTGCACCTGAACATCTGTCACATACAAAAACTAACTTTGTAGTTAATCTGCCTTTGATATTGCTGCACCTCTTATGTGTCCATAGCTTGCACCGGGTACATCTTATAGAGTTACTACCTACTCCTTTACTGCATACTGAGCAGGGCCATCTACCTGAAGGGGTTTGTGTTTTATCTACCTTCCTACTTATTAGGATTTTGGTTTTTGCTAGGTTGACTCTAAGGCCATTCGATTCTAGTCCTTGCTTCCACACCTTAAACTTCTCCTCTAGTTCTGATAGTGACTGCGCAATTAGTGCAAGGTCATCAGCATAGAGGAGCTCCCAGGGGCAACCTGTCTTGAATTCCTCTGTGATCGCCTGGAGGACTATGATAAATAGGAGGGGGCTGAGGACGGAACCTTGGTGGACCCCTACCTCTACCCGGAATTCATTACTGTACTCATTTCCAACCTTCACCTTACTGACAGCCTCTCTGTACATGGCTCGCACAGCTCTCACTAACCATTCTTCTATCCCAAGTTTCCTCATTGACCACCAGATAAGGGATCGGGGGACCCTGTCAAAGGCATTCTCCATGTCAACGAAGGCCAGGTACAGAGGTTTATCCTTGGCTAGATATTTCTCCTGCAGCTGTCTCACTAGAAATATGGCATCAATGGTGCTTTTACCTGGCACGAACCCAAACTGCATCTCATCTAAATTGATTCGCTCCCTAATTAGTTGGGCTATGACCCTCTCCGTAACTTTCATAACCTGATCTAACAGCTTGATGCCTCTGTAATTATTAGTATCTAAAGCGTCACCTTTACCTTTGTAGCAGTTTACTATGGTGCTGCTACACCATTGATAAACTGATCAACTCACGCTGGCATGGAATAGTGGATATTAGGGGGTAATGATGAGAGATGTAGACTATCATACACTTGATTTAGGATTCTGGATTCTGGTTGCCGTGCAGTGATTTCCTGTGTCCCTTTGTGAACAGTTTATGAAACTCGTGTCCGTTGGTCACATTTGACATGAATTATGAGACTTGGAATTTAAAATTGGAAATTTCGTTTTCAGTTTCAGCTTATGGAACCATGCATTATGGAAATATTGTTGTCATCAAACGTGATGGTAAAGATGGGGCACATTTCCCCCTGGAAAGCAAATTTTATCTCCTAGGCAGGTAAGTAATATTTTCTCTAAATATTTATAGGTGCAGACATGGTCATGTGGATAAAGTTTCCAAACCGCTTTGAGTTCTGTCTCGATGCATGGCCCCTTGAGTGAGTGTGTTTTACCAATGCCATGTGTGTAAACTTGGTAAATGGAGACTTTGGAAGCTCATTGTGTGTGTACAAGTGTATGAATACATGTAAGTATGTGTGTCTGCATGAATGCATTTGAACAAAAGCTCAGTATACATACATACATACACACGCACATCATCATCATCATCATTCAATGTCCGTTTTCCATGCTGGCATGGGTTGGACTATTTGACAGGAGCTGGTAAGTCTGGGGACTGTGCCAAGCTCTGCTGTCATCTCTCTCGTACTCTTTGGTAAGTCACAGAAGCTCTTTGGGCTGCTTTATCTTACAAGTTGCATGTCCACCTCACTAGTCCCACAATAAAAACACCCAGTACTCTCTGTACTTTAATAGTGGAATGGTATTGCAACCTGCAAGATGAAACAGCACAAAAGGCTTCCACAATTTATAGAAGAATAATGGCTGGCATTAAAAGCCATGCCAAATCAGAGAGTGGAGTGCACTGCGGTCCTCTGACTCATTGAATCCCTGTTGAACCAGCCAACTCATGCCATCATTGAAAGTAGACATAAAATGATGTAGACTGCTAAACGAATACAATATGTGGTCAGAAGTTTCCTGTTAGGCTACTCCATTGCAGTGCATACATTGTTTTGTCTTTCTTTCTCTCTGTCTGTCTGTCTCTGATAGTATTTTTAAGTTCCAGTTATCTCTCACACTTGTCCTTCTGTATATGAAAGACTTCTCTGTAACCTAAATCACATTATCACTCTTTTGTCATTTCTTGATTTTCTGCCCGTAGTTGTCTTTCTCGTGCGACCTTACAATTCTAACCAGCTCCTTCATTCTTCAATAAGGGCATGGCAACATGGACTCCCTTCACCAATACACATGCACAATCATTAATCTTTTTCACACCGTATTTCTCTTGAAATACACAGCTTTTGTTTCAATTAGTTTTGAAAATAGTGAAGAATGTAGTAAAATAACTTTGTTATTGTTAAGCTAATGTGTGGAATGTAATGAGGGTTCCAGTTGATCTGATCAACCAAACAGCCTGCTCATAAACTTAACATGCAAGTGGCTGAGTACTCCACATACACGCATACCCTTAACGTAGTTCTAAGGGAGATTCCATGTGACACAATACAACAAGGCCAGCCCTTTGAATTAAAGGTACAACTCATTTTTGCCAGCTGAGTGGACTGGAGCAATGTGAAATAAAGCATCTTGCTCAAGGACACAATGTACTTGGCCAGGTATCAGACTTCATAGTCATGAGCCAAATACCTTAACCACTAAGATTACTTTAAAACAGGAAGTTTGTATCAAAGAACCAAAGATGGTCTCAACCAATTGGTATCAAAAGGGTTTAAAGATATGATGGAAACTGTTTGTTACGTCACCTTTCTTACACATCAACATACGACTGAAACCCCTAAATTTTTGTAACTGCAGGGCATTACAATCTCATGGAAGCAACACAGAAGTATAACTTTGCTAAATCTACATTTCAAACACTAGGTTTTTCTCTTTAAGCCCTCTTGTGTTTTTTTGTTTTTATAAGAAGCATTTGTCTTGTTTCAGTTGTTGGACTGTGGCCATGCTGGGGCACCAAATTGAAGGGCTTTTAGTCAAATCAAACACCTGCACTTTCTTTAAATCTGATACTTATTCTATTGACCTTTTTGCCTGACCTGTTAAGGGGATGTAAACAAACCAAGACCTGTTGTAAATCAGCGGGGAAGGACACACAGACACACACACACACAGAGGAACCTTTCACAGTTTCCATCTAAGAAATTCAATCACAAAGCATTGGTTGACCTGTAGTCATAGTAGTAGACACTTGCTCGAGGCACTATGCAGTGAGACTGGAACCAAATCCAAGTGGTTGCAAAACAATCCTTTTAACCAAATGTCCGTGCCTGTTTGGCCCTTTAGCATGTAAACCTATTTTATGTTAAACTAGCCAAATCCAGCCTTTCACATGCACTACAATGTCATTCGAAAAATAATCAATTGCCAAAATCTTGGCACACCCAATACACTCTGTAAAGTGGTTGGCTTAAGGGCATCGAGGCGTAGAAATCCTGCCAAAACAGACAACTGGAACCTGGTGCAGCCCTCTGGCTGGCCAGCTCCACTCAAACCATCCAACCCATGCCAGCATAGAAGGTGGATGTTAAATAAGTATGATGATGATGATGAATTTAAAACAATGGCTCTCGTGCAGGTGGTATGTAAAAAATACCTTTTGAGCGTGGTCGTTGGCAGTACCCCCTGACTGGCCCTCGTGCCGGTGGCATGCAAAAGCACCCACTACACTCTCTGAGTGGTTGGTGTTAGGAAGGGGATCCAGCTGTAGAAACATTGTCAGATCAGATTGGAGCCTGGTGCAGCCTTCTGGCTTGCCAGTCCTCAGTCAAACTGTCCAACCCATGCCAGCATAGAAAGTGGACATTAAACGACGATAATGATGAATAAAAAATTAATCTGAATGCTTAAAGGGTTAAAAAAAAATTGGTATTTTGTTTATTAGCCTTTTTAGATAGTGTAAATTAGCAAACTGCCCTCAAGGATATAGTTGTTGGTCTCTTTAACCAGAACTATATGTTATGATGAGTGTAAGCAATACAGGATGTTCTGTGAATGAGAAAAGCCTAAGAAAGGATTAAAATAGGTGCAGACGTGGCTTTGTGGTCAAGAAGTTTGTTTCCCAACCACATGGTTTCAGGTTGTCCTTCTGTGCAACACTTCAGGCAAGAGTTTTCTATTGCAAGTGAATTTGATTGAAGGAAACTGTGTGGAAGCCTGTTGTGTGTGTGTGTGTGTATATATATATATATATATATATACATACACACATATACATATATACCCATGTCAGCATGGAAGGCGGATGTTAAATGATGATAATGTATGTGTGTGTGTGTGCTTGTCTTGATTTCCCATAATAATCATAAATGGTTGCTAGTGTCAATCATTTCCAATATTCTGCAAAAACATTGTCTGGCCATGGGGAAATATTACCATGTTTGAAAACAGCTGAGGGTTGGTGACAGGAAGGGCATCCATGCAAGGATGGACAAGTGGTCAAGAAGCTTGCTTCCCGACCATGGTTTTGGCTTTGGTTCCACTGCACAGCAAATGTCTTCTACTATATCCTTAGGCTGACCAAGACCTAGTCAGTGGATTTAGTTGATAGAAACTGAAAGAAACCAATCATACACACACACGCATAAATATATATACATACACCCATATACATAACACGTATATATGTGTGTGTCTTTGTCCTGACATGAGATGATGTTTGTAAATGAGTAGCTGTCATACGAGCGATGTTGTTTATGTCCAGTCTTCAATATTTCCACCCACAGGGAAAATAGTACCTTGCTTGGAAACAAAAGTGAGAGACGTCAGGTAGGACCTCTGGCTGTAGATACACACTAATGAATGGAAAAGTCAATTATCTTACTGAGTCCTTCTCAAATTAATTGAAACACACATTAGTTAAACGATGATGATGATGATTAGTGCATGTCTTTAGAAATAGTCACAAAAGGATTAAATGATACTTCCAGTGCCATTAGAATTTTAACCTTTTTTTTTTTTTTTTATTATTATTACATTTTTACAGAAGTTCTAAATGTGACATAAGAATACAACTTCCCAAAGTTGCACCAGAACATTGTCAACTTTCTGTCGACAAACATGGAAAGGTGAGATGTAATGTTCAAAATTTTAGATTAACTTTTTCATGAAATTAACACCCTTTCTATTATTTAATCTTTAACACTATGTTAATTACTAATTTGCAAGTCTATAGAATTTCAAAACAAATTAAATTTAGTCTTCCCCACCTTAGTTGAGGGGTTTTACTAGGTAACCTCACTAATACTGATGCCAGGTAAAAAGCATCCAGCACACTTTGTAGTGGTTGGCATTTGGAAGGAAGGGCATCCAACCCATAGAAACCATGCTAAAAAAAAAGGGACATTGGAGCTTAGTGCAATGCTCTGGCTTGCTAGCTCCTGTCAAACCATCCATCCCATGCCAGCATGGAAAATGGACGTTAAAGGTGTCTTGGGGAGTAGCATCCCTGCCTTCCTGAGCTAGTTTTCCACCATGTTTCTTAAAAATCGTGTAGAGTCCTTGGTCTCGGGACCACTCATGTCTAGAAACTGAGGTTGGGGGTAAGCAAGGGTGTACTCCCCATAGAAAATCCAGCTCCAAAAAAGCCTCATGATAACAAGGGAGAATGGGCACCAACTAGCCCAAAGGTTGGGGTGAGCTGCACTTGCTTGCCTCAGTTGCTATGGTATGGAGGTAGATCTGGCTACCCTCATTAATGGGGACAAAACCCGGATTTAAAATTCTGGATGATGATGATAGTAATGCTTTACTCTTAATCTTCACCAGTTTCTACAGTCATCCCCTATTCTCCTCTGTTTTCCCTCCAATTTATATTTCTCATCAACCATTCCTCAACCCTTGTTTTTTCATTCATATTTTCCCCCCTCACCTCTAATCTATTACTAACCATTCCTCACTCTCCCAACACACTAACGTAACCATTACCTACCTACGATTCCACTTCTGCTCCCTCTCCTATTCCTTTTCTTAAAGCTTGAGGGTTTATCTTGATACCTCATCACCCCTATTTTATCTCCCTTCCTGGCTCCACCCCAGTTATTCCCACCCATTCGTCTATAATGTGAGTAGTTATGTTGTTCTTCTATAGCAAGAAACCTGTTCTTTTCAGGTCTCTTCTTTATTACTTTAACCTCGTTTTTCCTAGCATCAAGCCACCTCCTTTTCTACTCCAGCCCCCACTCCATTGTAGGGGGATCTTTCTCTCGCAAGTCACATGGTGACCTCACTAGTGTTGGGAGTCACAAAAAAGCACCCAGTACACTGTTAAGAGGTTGGTGTTAGGAAGGACATCTAGCCATATAAAACCATGCCAAAACAGACATTGGAACAAGATGCAGTCCTCAAAGCTGTTGGATTATGTCAAACCATTCAACTCTCGCCAGTATGGAAGATGTACATTAAGAGAGGAGGATGATTAGTACTGCCTTGCTTTCAGCCATGGCACATTTTACCTTCTTCATAATATTCGCTATTGAAAGAGGCACAATACCTCAAATTTGGGAAAAGGGTGATTGCAGTGGCCCTGTACTTCACTGGTTTCAATTGTTTGAGATGAAAAGTTACTGTTAATGGAAATGGACTCGTTTCCTAAAGGGACATAACTACTGCTAGGTATTTTGTCAATCACTTCTACACTAATCTTGCAATATTTTCCCTTAACCTTTTTGTTACCATATGCCCATTCTGTAAGGTGGTTGGCATTAGGAAAAGCATCAAGCCATAAAAATCCATGCCAAAACGTACAGTGAAGCCTGGTGCAGTCTTCTGGCTTACCAGCTCCTGACAAACCGTCCAACCCATGGCAGCATGGAAAATGGGCGTTAAATGATGATTTCTGTTAAACCACAATGCCTTTCTTTACATTATTTACATTCGACGGATATTTGTCCTCATCTTGTTTGTTGTTAACACAAAGTTTCGGCTGATATGTCCTCCAGCCTTCATCAGGTATCTTGGGGAAATTTCAAACCTGGGTTCTCATCCCTAAGTTATTTTTCCATATTATTATTATCATTATTCAGGTCACTTGCCTGGAATCGAACTCAGAATATTGGGGTTAGTAGCCTGCACTCTTAACCACTATGTTATATGCCTTATGGGCAATTATGGAGTGAATTTTAAGGTTTATAAGTCTAATATTCTCTCCATAATTACCCATGGGCATATAGCGTAGTGGCTAAGAGCACGGGCTACTAACCCCAAGATTCCGAGTTCAATTCCAGGCAGTGACCTGAATAATAATAACATCAAAAAATACCTTAAGAATGAGAACCCAGGTTCGAAATTTCCCCAAGAGACCTGATGAAGGCTGGAGGGTATATCAGCCGAAACGCTGTGTTAACAAGAAACAAGATGAGGACAAATATCCGTCAAATGTAAATAATGTACATAATTCCTCATCTCTTGAATATAGAACTGCACACTGACTTTGTTTCAATTAATTTTGAACAGAATGAAGAACTTTGTAAAATAACTTTGTCATTATTAATCTAATGTTTGGAACATATATTGGCATGAAATGTTGATGGAAGGTTTTAATTTAAATCAATTGGAAAGAAAAGGCAAAATCATAGAACCAGGTGTAGTCTCAGGTAGGTTGGCATCAAAAGGATTAACCGTTCTGTTAACAAATTTTTGCCGAAATACACTAACTTTGTTTTAATTAATTTTGGACCAAACGAAGAATTTTGTAACCTAACTTTGTTTTTATCATTAACTCCGTGTTTGAAACAAATTAGTATGAAATTTGATGGGAACTAATAGTTCAGATCACTTTAAAACAAAAAGTTTGTATCATAGAATCAATGGGGTGGTCACATGTGGATTGATATCAAAAGGACTGAATTTTTTAAATCTCGATCTTGCTGAGACATTCCATTGTTGGGGTTTGTTGTGGTCATGTTTCCTTGTTATGAAAGACCAGTTAGAACTTTTGGAACATGACTAAAGAATTATCAGCTTTATCACCATTTTTCAGTTGATTGGAACCAGCTTTTGTCAGTCAGGGAAAACTAGAGTAAACACTTATGTGCTTTGCTCAGGGTCACAACAGCTGTTGTTAGATTTGAACTTATGACCTTGTAATCAGTAATCCAGCGATTTAATCACGTGGTCATTGTACCTCTGAGGTTCTCCATGCTACATGTATTTATTTTTTAAAATTCTTTATTGTGTAGGAGTGGCTGTGTGGTAAGTAGCTTGCTTACCAACCACATGGTTCCAGGTTCAGTCCCACTGCGTGGCACCTTGGGCAAATGTCTTCTACTATAGCCTTGGGCCGACCAAAGCCTCGTGAGTGGATTTGGTAGACGGAAACTGAAAGAAGCCCGTCGTATATATATATATATATATATATATATATATATATATATATATATATATATATATATGTATGTGTTTGTGTGTCTGTGTTTGTCCCCTTAACATTGCTTGACAACCGATGCTGGTGTGTTTACGTCCCCGTAACTTAGCAGTTCGGCAAAAGAGACCGATAGAATAAGTACCAGGCTTCCAAAGAATAAGTCCTGGGCATCGATTTGCTCGACTAAAGGTGGTGCTCCAGCATGGCCTCAGTCAAAAGACTGAAACAAGTAAAGAGAGTATTGCAATCATTAGAAATAAGAATTATTCTAAAAGTGATAGAATGGCTGTGTAGTTAAGAAGCTTACTTCCTGACCATCTAGTCTTGGGGTCAGTCCCACAGCACAGCACCTTGGGCAAGAGTTTTCAACTACAGCCCCAGGTCAACCAAATCCTTGTCAGTGGATTTGGTAGATGGAAACTGAAAGAAGCCCATCGTGTGTGTACATATAAACACACACAAAGGCATGGCTGTGTGGCAAGAAGTTTGCTTTTCAATCCCAAGGTTCCACATTCAGTCTGAGTGTGGCATTTTGGGCAGGTGTCTTCTATAGCCCTAGGCTGACCAAAGTCTTGTGAGTGGATTTGGTAGATGGAAACTGAAAGAAGCCTGTTTTATATATATGTGTGTGTGTTTGTGCCTCTTTATCATGTCATGGTGTGATAGTTGTAAATGAGTGCCATTGTCATACAAGCAGTGTCATTCATTTCCAATATTCTGTGAGAACATATCTGGCCATGGGGAAACGTTACCTTGCTTGGAAACAGATAAAGGTTGGTGACAGGAAGGGCGTCTGGCTGTAGAAAATCTGCCTCAAATAAACTCCCTCTGACCAATGCAAGCACAAAAAAGGTGCCATATAGTGATACTGACTGGACCTAAAACTATGCATTTGGGAAGCAAACTTTTTAACCATAATGTCACACTTGGACTCATAAAATATTTTATTGTAATTTTAAAAATTTTGTATTCAAATCTTGGCTCACTGTTGAAGTTGCATTTCACATATTGTAGCTGGTGTAAGGAAGGACATTGAGCCATATAAACCACACCAAAAAAAGGACAAGCAACACATGGTCCTCCAAACCATCCATGTGATGGGCAGTGACTCCAAATAAGAACTCGATCAGATTGTAATGGTCCATCCAACATTTGTTAATATGGAAAATGGACATAAAATGATGGTGATGGTGAATGTTACTACTTATCTCCATCCCCACTGATTGCTAAGCCCTCCATCTCTGTTCAACTTTATTCTTAATACATTATTTACATTTGACGGATATTTGTCCTCATCTTATTTGTTGTTAACACAATGTTTCGGATGATGTACTCTCCAGCCTTCATCAGGTGTCCTGGGGGAATTTTGCACCTGGGTTCTCATTCCTAAGGTATTTTACCGATGGTATTATTATTATTATTATTCAGGTTACTGCCTGGAATTGAACTCAGAATCTTGGGATTAGTAAGCAACTCGCTTAAGCACTACACCATATGTCCATGGGCAATTATTCCTAATGTATGGTGTCTTCTCCTTATATTTCTTTGAAAGCTGTTCACTAAAGAATGGCAATTAGCTGTACTCAAGAAGACATGTCCATCTCGGCAAAAATAGAGTGCTCAGAGCATATTGTTCATGTCTATGTTCTTGCAGCCAATCTGTAATAGTCAAATCTTTCCCCTCAACTCCCCTTCCTCACACTCAATCCCTCCATCGCTTTTCTAACCACAGCATTATTTCCCTGGCTTCTGTAGTTATACGGGAACAGAATTATAACTGATCCCTACTTTTGTGCTACCAGTTATCCCTCTCCTTTGAACCGCTTTCATTGTCAACCATCTCACATTCTCGATATCATTCCTTGTTAAGGGCTGCGAGATGGCAGAATCGTTAGCACGCCGGGCGAGATGCTTAGCAGTATTTCGTCTGCCGTTACGTTCTGAGTTCAAATTCCGCCGAGGTCGACTTTGCCTTTCATCCTTTCAGGGTCAATAAATTAAGTACCAGTTACACACTGGGGTTGATATAATTGACTTAAACCCTTTGTCTGTCCCTGTTTAGCCCCTTGTGGGCAATAAAGAAATAAATATCATTCCTCATTATTTCACTTTTGATTGAATGACCCTTTCAACTGCACACACCCTCACCTCTACCATCAATGTTCCCCACCACACACCTTTGTCATTCACTGTATCCACTTCTATGCAACTGTCAGTGTGTGTCCTTCTCTCTACACTTTACTTCATCTCCCTATTTCTCATCTATGGTTTTATTGTTGCTCTTTTTATAGACTGCCACCTATCACCTCCTCTTCTCTGATCCACTTCTATTTTTCTTACGCCCCCTCCCCCAGCTGAGATTCACCATTGACCTGGCCTCCACCCATTTACCTCATTCACCTCCTTTCATATTCTTGTAAACCTGGCCATCCTTCATTCTCTGCTCCTATTCTCTCTTATGTCCATCTTATACCTTGATAGTGTGTCCTGACATCTCATTTTCGTCATTCTTTTCTGCTGTTCTGCCGAGGTAGCCATCTACCTCTTCTACAGCGAGACCCCTGTTTCGGTCCTCCTATCATATTTTAGTCTCTCAAGTGCATACGCAAAACCATCTTCCTCAGTACTGCAGTCTTGCTCTGTTGATGGGTCTTGCTTTGCAAGTTACTTGGTGACCTAACTAGATCCAGTGTCACAAGAAGAAGCCCCTCCACCACCACTACACTCTGTACAGTCTGACATCAGGGGAGGGTATCCAGTTGTAGAAACCATACCAAGACTCTGAAACTGGGATTCAACACAGTCGTCTGGCTTGTCATTTCCTGTTGAACGATGCAATCCATGCCAGCATGAGACACAGCTGTTAAACGGAGATGGCAGAGAAAGGACTGTTAGTGTCTTCCTAACATGGTGCTCACCAAGTTCTACATGGAGGCAATATTCTGTGCACTCAATATTTGTTCTTTCATTGCGTTTATCTGAAACTCTTGAAGTTCTACAAAGTCAACCTTGTTTTTTTTTGGGGGGGGGGGGTTATTGTTCACTCTTTTTCTGTCATTTTCATGCTTTTACAACAATTAAATGTCAGTTTTTAAACCAATGTTTTAAATTAGTTTCATTTTTTTTAAGTAAAACTCTAGTTTGAATTTTACAACAGAAAAATTCAAACTAGAGTTTTTTTTTTACTTTAGTTACAGTGAAGTTATGTTTGTTTTAATTCTTTCGATTCCATTCTAGGTGATGCTCAAAAATCTTTCCAATGAAACTAGAACCAAAGTTAATGGTAAAAATATTGATGTGCATACTTTGAATGACCAAGATGTATTTACCATTGACGAGCGTTCTTTCCGGTTTGAATTTTTGGAAGATCAAAAGTCAAAAGTAAGCAAAAAGACCCCACAGAAAGAGATTAAGATCCTTTCTCCAAAGGTATATTTTTCATTTGGCTTGTTTATATTGCTTTTAGAAATTGATTAATCTCCTCCTTCCTGAGCCATTCTTATTTCTTTTATCCCCCCCCCCTGCCACTGGTATTTACCATTGACAACATCTCCATCCTTGTAAAAGATTCACTACAGTCACCTGTACCCCCCATCTCTAACAACCTATCACTCTCCTCTCCCACCCCTATCGACTTATCCAGCCACCCTTCCTGATTCTTTGTCCGCTTTCTCTCTTATACTCACCTTCTGGTATCTTGAGGGCCTGACGCCTCATCACCATTGTCATTGTTTACTTTTCAACTACTCCTACCCACCCTTATATGATGTGGGGTAGTCATGTACCTCCCCTATAGCATGACACTTCTGCCTACCTCTCTCTCTCTCTCTCTCTCTCTCTCTCTCTCATACTTTAGCCTCTCAATGCCTGGCCTAAAAAGCATCTCCATTCTCTCTACTACAACTCCAATCAGTTGAGGGGGTCTTTTTCTTTGACCTGCCAGGTACTTGGTCAGCTCAATAGCAATTGTGTCACAAAAAAAAGCACTCAACACATTCTGTAAAGGTGTCCAGTATGTAGAAACCGTGCCAAAACAGACATTGGGGTTTGGTACAATGTTTTGGCTGATTGGATCCTGTCAAACCATCCAACCCAAATGGTGGTAATGAATTTGCTGAGCATCTGCTGCTGCACAAACTGTAATAGTTTGGAAATGGTTAAATGTCTGTGAGAGCAAAGAGTAAGAATTCAAAGAGTTACTGTTTAACCCCGGGTCAGTCCTGATCAAGTGAGCAGGCTTTTGATTGAAACATTCCATTCATGACTATTCTGTTGTTTTGTTTTACTAGAGTGTTGGTGCCACATGAAAAGCACCCAGTACACTCTGTAAAGTGGTTGGCATTAGAAAGGGCATCCAGTTGTAGAAACCATGCCAAAACAGATGACTGGAGCCTGGTGCAACCCTCTGGTTCATCAGCTCCTGTCAAACTGTCCAGCCCTTGCCAGCATGGAAAACGGATGTTAAACGATGATGATGAGGGCCACATTAATTAATGTGGAGGAGAGGGAATCTGATATGAATGCTTGCAACAGAATGGACTCTACTAAAGGCAACTGAGATGCCAAGGTGGTTGTGTCAAACTGGACGACAGGTTGTGACTATTGCCCAAGTAGGCCACAGCTGGATTTGAACTCATAATGCAAAGAGATGGAACAGATGCTGTAAGGTATCTTCCTCAACCCTCTGTTATTTCCTCTAATTTACTACTCTGAGAGGGTGGAAAGCTAAGCTGACCTCAGCTAGAACTGAACTCAAAGCACCGAGTCAAAGAATACTGCAAAGCACTCTGTTCAATGTTCTAACGATTCTTTCAGATTGCTGCCTTGCAAATATGGTAATGAGGATCTTGGTTGATATATGTAGGAGAGGGGACCTTATGTCATCATTGTCATCATTTAATGTCCACTTCTCCATGTGTGCATGGGTCAGATGGAATTTCTACAACCAGACGTTCTTCCTGTTGTCGACTCTTACCCGTTTTCATGCAAGATTATGTTTTCCCATAACTAGACTTTTTTCATGATAGACTGGAGACAAACGATCTCACTTGAACGACGATGCTTATCTACAACCATCAAGTGATGTCAAAACAAGGCTGCAAACATGTGTGCACACACACATGCCCACACATATAATCTTGTGCTTCTTTTGGTTTCTAACTATCAAATTCACTTACTAGGCTTTTTTTTAAGCCAGGTACTTATTCTCTTGATCTCTTTTGTCAAACTGCTAAGTTACAGGGATGTAAACATATCAACATGGGTTATCAAGTGGTGGTGGGGACAAACACACACACACTTATATATACACACAACAGGCTTCTTTCAGTTTCCGTCTGCCAAATCTGCTCACAAGGCTTTTGTTGGCCCAAGGCTATAGTAAAAATCATTTGACCAAGGTGCCATACAAATGGGACTGAATCCAGAACCATGTGTTCGGGAAGCAAACTTCTTAGCACACAGCCACCCCTTATGACCCCTTCTGAAAACGTTTTACCTGTTTTTTCTCTATCATTTCAGGTTAAACCACCATCTTTCAAACCTCAAGATGATCTGTCACAATCTTTAAATCGCTCACAATGTAAGTTTTATGCCTTGCTTTCTCTTAAAATGTTAAAGGAAAAACAATTTCTTTTGTTTTTTTTTCACAAATATTTATTTTTGGTAAATATCCCAACTATTTCAGTAGTTTCATCATTTTATGAATTGCACCATTAGAGCAGTTTTGGGATTTTGTTCATGGCACTGGCCCCCTTCTTGTATAACACTTCAGCATTTAAACTACCCATACCCAACCCAAGTATTCTACCTCACTCCATGTTTTGTTCATGGTGAGCCACTGAGTAGCACAGCCAGTCATTGAAAGACAATGATAATATCATGAGAGGGACCTCTCTCTCTCATGTCACTTTGCAGTGTCTACCTTTCTAGTCTTTGTTTCTGAAATGCATGCATCCCACACAGTCTAGTTGGGGGACACTGTGAACTGACTTGGTGTATTTGCACCTATTTGTCTTCAGTGAGAAATTTTCTCCATGACAAAATACACTGAATGGCTTCCTCATGGATTCGAATAAGCCTCAAGCATATTTGAACTGGTAACAAGTTTATTTATATACACATCACTATTTAGAGGATTTCATTGTGATCGCTTGAGAGAATAACCCATTCATGCCGATCGTCCGTTTAAACTGATATTCAATTTATAGGGGTATAAAACAAATACTTCATACAAATTGTGATTTGTGTATGATCTGTATCAAAGAATGAAACATGTTCTTAACGCGTATGCAATCTGAATCAAATGGATTTCAATGAAATTTTTTTTCCAGTTGTTATTTAGGTCAAAATAATAGTTTCTGTGAATTTTCAGGCAATTTCATTCACTAGAAAAATTTCAGCATGAATGGGTTTAAGTTGATGATGACTGTTTGGAAGTTTAGTCACGGTGCCCAAACCATTAACAGTGTTGTTATGTTGTCATGTCTTTTCATGCTGACACAGTATCTCACCAATCATCTCCAATTTTGTCTACAAAATTTTTGTTGCATGTTTGTTGCAGCTTATACTGTGAGCCAACGTATTGGAGAAGAGTTTTGCTGCTACTCAGAGTTTTATTAATCTGGAAATATTCTTTATATTTAGCATCAACATGACAGCATATCTAGTTTGTGAGGTTACAGCAACAAAAAAAAAAATGGTTGTTGTTGTTCACAGCATTCACTTTTCCAGCTTATCTAATGTCTTTTTTTTTTTTTTTTTTTTTAAGTTGAAAGGGTGTGGTTTGAGGGAAATTTGGCTGCTATATTTTCATTCTAAACCAGTGGTTCTCCTTTGATTACTGTTTTACCCCACTGGACCCTTACAACCATTGCATATTTTTAAAAAAATCCTATTTCTATAATATTGTTAGGAACTCTTTTATTCTTTTACGTGTTTCAGTCATTTGACTGCGGCCATGCTGGAGCACCACCGTTACTCAAACAAATCGACCCCAGAACTTATTCTTAAGTTACGGGGACGTAAACAAACCGACATCAGTTGTCAAGCGATGGCGGAGTGACAAACACAAACAGACACAAGCACACATATACATACACACACACACACACAACACAGGCTTCTTTCAGTTTCCGTCTACCAAATCCACTCACAAGGTTTTGGTCGGCCCGAGGCTATAGTAGAAGACACTTGCCCACGGTCACGCAGTGGGACTGAAACCAGAACCATGTGGCTGGTAGGCAAAAATATTGCCAAACTATTTTGTGCATTGTAGAAGTATAACCAATTTATTGCACATAATTTTTAACAACTAAATCTTATATGAAAATAAAGTGTTTTGTTGAAGAACACAATGCATTGTCCAGTTCTGGAATCGAAACCACAATCTTACAATCATGAGTCCAACACCCTAACCACTAAGCCAAAGCCATGTGGCTCCACTTCATTTCTCACTGCTCCAGCCCACCCAGCTGCTAAAAATGAGTAATCTTACGATGCATTGGTGTCCCATCCAGGGAAGAATATATATGCCAGGGAAACCAGCTGTATGCTTCTTATGGGGTGATGTGGACTAACCCCATCATTCCATAAGTGATAGGGACCCCGGTTCAGAATCACTGTATTATTGAATTAGTTTTGCCCCAATTGCATAAACTGGACTTGTTTTAGTTTTTACCTTTATAAAGAAAAAACTTTATAGACTTCATGATTTTTACTTTGTGTCACTCTCGTTTTAGCTAAATCTCCGAGTGGTGGAACCAATACAAAGTCAAATAGAAGAAATAGCCAAAGGGAAGTGACATCTTCCCCTGAGCCTCGAAACAAGGCAGCTTCTCCCAGAAGAACACCACTGAGTGAATTAAGTTCTGCAGGAACAAGTCAAAAAGTGGTTTCAGCTGGTAAAGCGAAAGATTCTTCACCTTTGAATGGGATTCCAATTCACAAATGGAGAAGTCGTTCAACGACTCCAAAATCAGCTAAACTTGACCGAACCAGTTCCGCAGAGAAACAAAAGAGAAAACACCAATCTCTAGAAAGATTTGAATCTCCTCGGCTGTCTAAGAAAGATAATGTTCTAGATTACCCTTCTCCAAAGAAAATGGAAGCTTCTAATGATCCTGTTAAAACACCTAAAGCAAAATCTGTCTCAGCTTCTCCTGCAACAACACCAGCTTCGACAAGGAAGAGCCGTTCTTCAACACCAGTTTCTAAAAGTTCAAGGCAAAGCAGTGTGAGTTCTGTCTCTCCTAAGAGCCCTGAAGAAGCATCTGGGAAAAGCAAAAGTCGGGCAAACAGTCCCAAAAGTTTGGTTAAAAATGGTGACTTGGAATTAAGTGGCAAAAATAAAAGTGAAGAAATCCATTCTGTTAAAGACTTAAAAAGGAAATCTGCAACTTCATGTGATACGGATGATGCCAGTGAAGGCACTAAGATGTCCAAAATTCACCGGACACCTTCAAAGTCTCCAGTTAAAGAAACTGAAAGTAAGGTTTCTAAAAGGAAAAGCCTGAATTTAACGGAATCAAGTTCGCAGGTGACGAGTGAAACACCTGGTTCCGGGGATAAGAGTAAGAGTCCCTCACCAAAATCACCTGTTAATACCACAGCAGCAGGCGGTCAGTCTGCCAGATCAAGTCCATCCAGTACGAAATCTTCGCCTGCAACTAAAAGTCCAAGCGCTAGAAAGTCAGTTGGAAATGTTCTTTCTTTGAAGATGGTATCAGTTGGCAACTCAGGTAATGTGATCTTTCTATACTTCATTATTTCATTATTATTATTATTAAGGTAGTTAAGGTGGTGAGCTGGCAGAATCGTTAGCACGCCGGGCAAAATGCTTAGCGGTATTTTGTCTACCACAACGTTCTGAGTTCATATTCCACCTAGGTCGACTTTGCCTTTTGAGATTGATTATATAAGTACCAGTTATGCACTGGGGGCCGATGTAATCGACTTAATCCCTTCCCCCAAATTTGAGGCCTCGTGCTTCCAGTAGAAAGGATTATTAAGGCAGTGAGCTTGCAGACTCGTTAGCATGCTGGACAGAATGCTCAGTTTTACTTCATTCATCTTTTGATGTTCTGAGTTCAAATTCCACTGAGGTTGATTTTTGCCTTTCATCCTTTTGGGGTCAATAAAATAAGGACCAGTTGAGCAGAGGGATCAATGTGATCACCCAAGCCCCTCCCCCCAAATTTCAGGCCTTATGCTTATAATAGAAAGAATTTTTATTATTACCAATTTTAGGACAATGGATTGGTAGAATCATTAGACTGTGGAACAAAATGTCTTGCAATATTCATTCTGGCTCATGTTCCTAGTTCAAAGTCTGAAATTCTGTTAACCCTTTCGTTACTGTATTTATTTTTTGATGCTCTGTGTTTTTTTCAATTACTTTAAATATAACAAGGAATTTAGTTATCATTAAGCTAGTGTTAGGAACATAAATTGTGACTAAGGTTTGGTGGAAGATTTTAATTCAAAACTTATGGAAACAAGACATTTGTATTACAGAGCCAGTGCTGGTTTCAACCGGGTTGGTAATGAAAGGGCTAAGGTTAACTTAGCTTTTCATCCTTCTGGGGTTGGTCCAATAGCAGTTTGAGGACTGTAGTCGGTGGTATCATCTTACCACCCTCCTATCAACATTGATAGCGTTTTGCTTCTTCATTATCCTCGTCCTCAATTAACATTTGTATTGCATATCAGCATAGGTTAGATAGTTTGAGCTCCTAAGTCTGCTTAGGTATGGTTTCTACAGCTGGATGCCCTTCCTAATGCCAATCTACTCCACAAAGTGTACTGGGTGATTTTTCTTGTCACTGTCTCTATTGATGTTGCCAAGTAGCTCTCAAGAGAAATGTCTTGTTCCATGTTTAGAGAAGCTAAAGTACAATCAAAGGATTGCTGTTGAGATACATGTCTAATATGTTCCTATGTTAAAAACCATTATTATTGCCAATCATTTTGGACTTTCATATTTTGATGTTTCTGTGAATCAGAATTATTTGACCAATTTTCATATTAATGGTGGAAGATAATGCCTTTGTTTCAAT
Organism: Octopus bimaculoides; assembly: GCF_046866305.1. Lineage (NCBI taxonomy): Eukaryota > Metazoa > Mollusca > Cephalopoda > Octopoda > Octopodidae > Octopus > Octopus bimaculoides. The sequence goes on along the minus strand of NC_142929.1, from coordinate 189,088,452 downwards.
TGATTTTGAAAATAAAGAAGAATTTATTAAAATAACTTTTAGGCGCAGGAGTGGCTCTGTGGTAAGTAGCTTGCTTACCAACCACATGGTTCTGAGTTCAGTCCCACTGGGGCAAGTGGATTTGGTAGATGGAAACTGAAAGAAGCCTGTCGTATATATATATATATATATATATATATATATATATATATAAAATATATAGTTTTAGGGAAAATAACCAATTTTCATCGATGAGTTCTTGAAAATTGGTTATTTTCCCTAAAACTATATATTTTATATATACTTTATCTATAAGGCTCAATTTAATTTTAATTTTTTATAAATTGATTTTAATTGAGTTTTTTACCTGTAATTTTGGATTATGTCCCTAATATTATTATATGCGTACGAACAACCATGCTACATGGCAGTGAAACATGGGCTGTAACTGCTGAGGACATACGTAAGCTCACAAGGAATGAAGCCAGTATGCTCCGTTGGATGTGTAATGGCAATGTGAATACCCGTCAGAGTGTAAGTATCTTGAGAGAAAAGCTGAACATTAGAAGCATCAGTTGTGACGTGCAAGAGAGACGATTGCGCTGGTATGGACATGTGGTGAGAATGGAGGAGGATAGCTGCGTGAAAAAGTGCCACACCCTAACAGTTGAGGGAACCCGTGGAAGAGGTAGGCCCAGGAAGACCTGGGCTGAGGTGGTGAGGCAAGACCTTCGTACATTGGGCCTCACCGAGGCGATGACTACTGACCGAGACCTTTGGAAATGTGCTGTGCGTGAGAAGACCCGGCAAGCCAAGTAAGATCGTTGCCAGTGCCCCTGGACTGGTTCTTGTGCGGGTGGCACATGAGATGCACCATTTTGAGCGTGGCCGTTGCCAGTACCGCCTGACTGGCTCCTGTAGGATTTTCGAGCGAGATCGTTGCCAGTGCCCCTGGACTGGCTTGTGTGGGTGGCACATAAAAGACACCATTTCGAGCGTGGCCGTTTTCGTGCGGGTGACACGTAAAAGCACCCACTACACTCTCTGAGTGGTTGGCGTTAGGAAGGGCATCCAGCTGTAGAAACTCTGCCAAATCAGACTGGAGCCTGGTGTTGCCATCCGGTTTCACCAGTCCTCAGTCAAATCGTCCAACCCATGCTAGCATGGAAAGCGGACGTTAAACGATGATGATGATATATATATATGTTTGTGTGTCTGTCTGTCCCCCCCCCCTTCCAGCATCGCTTGACAACCAATGCTGGTGTGTTTACATCCCAATAATTTAGCAGTTTGGCAGAAGAGACCAATAGAATAAGTACTAGGCTTCAAAAGAATAAGTCCTGGGGTCAATTTGCTTGACTAAAGGTGGTGCTCCAGCATGGCTGCAGTCAAATGATTGAAACAAGTAAAAGAATAAAGAGTATTGTTAAGTGGGTGCTTGAAGCATAAATGAGCATGACATTTTGATGGTTGGCCTTACTTAAAGATAACTTTAAAATAGGGTCACTCTTCAGTGCTACTGGTAACATGTAACCCAGTACAACCTGTCGTATGGTCAGATCATAAGTAGCTTGTCACAGTGAAGGTCTTGTGTGCTCCATTGACCCAGAGAGCCATGCTGGAGGGAGAGAAATCTTCAGGCAGGTGTTACCAGGCCAGACAGGTCAAAGGGTAGGAGACAGACAAAACTTTAAATCGAATCGTCGGCAGCAGGTCGTGGATTTAGTTATCGGCAGGGGACCTAACAGATTAGATTCCTGGCTTTGAACTAGCAGGATGTCATGCAGAAAATCTTGAATACAAGACAATGGATGAGACCCTAATATTCCTAGTTAGACGGAAACTGCGGGACCACATGGAGCAGTGCCCTGTGACTCCTATAGTATGCGCAACCGAAACCCCCATGAAAAGGGTGTCCTATGGGATGACTTCGATGAGATAAAATAGGGAAGATGTATCATAGAACCAACGACAGCTTTCAGATGGTTTGGTATTAAGGGTTAATGCAGTCAGCTTCTGCACATTTAAGTTTTTTTTCCAGTAAAAGTGCCTTAATGTTTTATAAAACATTTTAGTGGTTTCATAAAGAAGACAACTAATGCATAATAATTATATTTTATAGATGCTGGCATGTATTGATTCAGCAAAAGTGACTGATGGAATAAGTATTAGGCTTTTAAAAAGGAAAAAATTACATATTTGGGTCAACTTGTTCAACTAAAACAGTCTTCAAGCTGGTGCCCCAGCTTGGCCACAGTCGGATGATTAAAACATAAAAGTGTATCTTTTATGATAAAGATGATGATGATGATAATACCTAAATGTTTATTTGTTATTTCGCCCCCTCCACCTGCTGATTCATCACACTATTTGCTTTCATATGAAGTCCCTACTCTCTATTCATGCATCCATGACAATACTCTACCATTCCATTTATATTCTGATACCCTTAACTAAAGGGTATGCCCTGGTACTTTGCCACCATCTACCTCACACCCTTGGCCTTACGGTATTTGTTGTTTTTGTATTGATTTTTTTTTTATGGGTAATAATTTTGTACCCTGTGGTTTTAGGATTTAGTTTACAGATTAAAGAAGTGTGGAAATTCAAAACACATTTTTATAAAAATTTGATTTTAAATTTAGAAAGTTTGTTTTTATTTCAGATACTTCTAAAACTAATCCAAACAGGAAGAGAAAATCTCCACCGTCATATAATACACCAAGTGCAAAAAGGAAAAGAGTTTCTTTTGGACCTCAGCTGAGTCCAGAGCAATTTGATCGGGGTTTACCACCATCTACACCTGTAAGGAAAGGAGGAACACCTAACAGCAAGATTATTTCAGCTACTCGGCCATCATTGAAAAGGCAATCTTTACTCCATTCTACTCTAGCGGAAGAAGATGATTGCCCCAACATAAACAAGGTGTCATCCAAGACCACTCCCAAATCTTCAAAATTGTCACCCAAGACCACACCAAAATCTGTCAAGTTGTCGCCCAAGACCACACCAAAATCTGCCAAGCTGTCGCCTAAGACCACACCCAAATCTGCCAAGTTGTCACCCAAGACCTCACCCAAATCTGCCAAGCTGTCGCCCAAGACCACACCAAAATCTGCCAAGTTGTCACCCAAGACCTCACCCAAATCTGCCAAGTTGTCACCCAAAGCCACACCCAAATCTGCCAAGTTGTCACCCAATACCACACCCAAATCTGCCAAGTTGTCACCCAAGACCTCACCCAAATCTGCCAAGTTGTCTCCCAAGGCCACACCCAAATCTACCAAGTTGTCACCCAAGACCACACCCAAATCTGCCCAGTTGTCTCCCAAGGGCACACCCAAATCTGCCAAGTTGTCTCCGAAGGCCACACCCAAATCTGCCAAGTTGTCTCTGAAGGCCACACCTAAATCTGCCAAGTTGTCGCCCAAGACCACACCCAGCTCTGTCACCTCACCCAAGGAAACACCTAAACCTGCAGTGTCACCCAAAGCCACCCGCAAATCTACTGAGCTGTCACCCAAGGCCACACCCATGTCTGCCAAGGTTTCACCCAAGGCCACGCCTAAGTCTGCAAAGGTGTCACCCAAAGCGACGCCCATGTCTGCCCAAATATCAACTAAAACAACATCTAAAACCCCACCTAGATCCACTCCTAAGTCTATCAAGGTGTCTCTTACAATTACACCCAAGTCTGCCAATGTGTCTTTCAGGGCAACACCCAAGTCCACCAAGGCATCTCCCAAATCAACACCCAAGTCCGCCAAAACAACACCTGAGTTCGCCAAGGTGTCTCCCAAAGCAACGCTCGAGTCCACCAAGGCGTTTCCCGAAGTAACACACGAGTCCACCAAGGTGTCTCCCAAAGCAATGCCTGAGTCCGCCAAGGCGTCTCCCAAAGCAACGCCCGAGTCCGCCAAGGCGTCTCCCAAAGTAACGCCCGAGTCCGCCAAGGTGTCTCCCAAAGCAACACCTGAGTCCGCCAAGGTGTCTCCCAAAGCAACACCTGAGTCCGCCAAGGTGTCTCCCAAAGCAACGCCTGAGTCTGCCAAGGTGTCTCCCAAAGCAATGCTTGAATCTGCCATGGCATCTCCCAAAACAACGCCCATGTCTGCCAAGGCATCTCCCAAAACAACGCCCGAGTCCACTGAGGTGTCTCCCAAAACAACACCTGAGTCCACTGAGGCATCTCCCAAAACAACGCCCATGTCTGCCACGGCATCTCCCAAAACAACGCCCGAGTCCACTGAGGTGTCTCCCAAAACAACACCAGAGTCCACCGCGGTGTCTCCCATAACAACGCCCAAGTCTGCCGAGGCATCTCCCATAACAACGCCCAAGTCTGCCGAGGCGTCTCCCAAAGCAACCCCCAAGTCCACCAAGGCATCTCCCAAAGCAACCCCCAAGTCCACCAAGGCATCTCCCAAAGCAACCCCCAAGTCCGCCAAGGCGTCTCCCAAAGCAACCCCCAAGTCCGCCAAGGTGTCTCCCAAAGCAACCCCCAAGTCCCCCAAGGCGTCTCCCAAAGCAACCCCCAAGTCCGCCAAGGTGTCTCCCAAAGCAATTCCCAAGTCCGCCAAGGTGTCTCCCAAAGCAACCGCCAAGGCCTCTCCCAAAGCAACCCCCAAGTCTGCTAAAATTGATATGCTGACAGCTGCTTCAACATCGACGTCTGAGAGAAGTTCTTTATTACCAGACATCACTATTAAAATCAGAACTCCAAAATCAGATAAAAAAAAAGCTATAATTCTACAAAATATCCATGGAAGGCAATCAGCGAGAAAATCTGCCCGGAAAGGGGCCAAACCCCTCTGGTCCCAAGTTGTTAAACATGGAGCAAATAAAGTAAAAATCAACAAGAAAGCTGTGGTTGCTGCATTTAAGCCCAAAAGTAAACCTGTGAAAGAAGCCGTTTCCTTACCTAGCAAGGTATGTCTGTCTTTTATCTTTTATTTGTTTCTGTCATTAGACTGCGGCCATGCTGGAGCACTGCATTCAAGAAGTTTTAGTCAAATGAATTTTGAGCCTGGTACTTATTTTATTGGCCGGTTTTGCCAAACTGCTAAGTTACGGGGAAGGAAGTGCACAAACACTGGTTGTGAAGCAGTGGTGGGAGGACAAACACAGACACAAAGATATATATATATATATATACTCTTTTACTTGTTTCAGTCATTTGACTGTGGCCATGCTGGAGCACCGCCTTCAGTCGAGAAAATCGACCCCAGAACTTATTCTTTGTAAGCCTAGTACTTATTCTATTGGTTTCTTTTTCCGAACCGCTAAGTTGCGGGGACATAAAAACACCAGCATCGGTTGTCAAGTGATGTTGTGGGGACAAACAGACACACACACACACACATATATACACGACAGGCTTCTTGCAGTTCCCGTCTACCAAATCCACTCACAAGGCTTTGGTCGACCCAAAGCTATAATAGAAGACACTTGCCCAAGGTGCCACGCAGTGGGACTGAACTCGGGACCATGTGATTGGTAAGCAAGCTACTTACCACACAACCACTCCCGCGCCTATGTATATACATCTATATATATTATCATCATCATCATCATTTATCGTCCACTTTCCATGCTGGCAAGTTGGAGAGCTACACCAAGTTCCAGTCTGAATTTGACTTGGTTTCTATAGCTGGATGCTCTTCCTAATGCCAACCACTCTGAGAGTGTAGTGAGTGCCTTCTTCATGTCCCCGACACAGGTGCTGTTACGTATCACTTGCACCGGCCACAGCTACAATTTCACTTGGCTCGACAAGTCTTCTCAAGCACAGCAAATCACCAAAGGACACCGCTTCCGTGAGACCCCACATCCAAAGATCATGCTTCAGCACCACGTCCCACGACTTCCTGGGTCTACCTCTTCCTCGGGTTCCCTCCACAGTTAGAAATTGGCACTTCTTCAAGCAGCTGTCCTCATCCATACACATCACATGACCGTACCAGCACAAATACCTCTCTTGCACACTATATTTGATGCCTCTTATGTCCAATTTTTCTCTGCACACTGGCATTGCACATCGAGTGGAGTAAACTACATTCATTTCTTTCAAACCTTCATGACTCATGTTTCACTGCTGTGTAGCATGGCTGTTCGTATTGCTAGAAAACGGGAAGGATGGCTGTTTATAAATGCCAAAACTCCCTGGTGAAGAATGCACCCCTCAACATAGGTTAGTCATTAGTGACTTCAGAATCAGGGCTAAAAAGCTGCCAAGAAGACAACCAGTATGGAAAAGAACGGTCTGGAAGCTTAAGGCCACTCTGAATGGTCAGAGATGTTATTCAGAGCATTTCATGAAAAAGAGGAGGACAACAGGAGATTCCTATGGGACAATCTTCTGAGGGACACTGCCCAAATTTGTGGCTGTTGCAAATTCCCTTCTCCACCTAAGGTGACATGATGTTAGAATATGCAAACGAACCATTGACAGGGACATCAGAGAAAAGAAACAGTCTTTGAAGGACTGGAACTGTATCAGACAGCCAGAAGGCAGGCTAGGAGAGAAGCAGAATAGTTTACCACTGTTCTGTGACATGAGGACCAGAGGCTTGAAGTGCTTGGGATTGCAAGACAGTGCCAGTGCCCCTGGACTGGTTCTTGTGCGGGTGGCACATGAGATGCACCATTTTGAGCGTGGCCGTTGCCAGTACCGCCTGACTGGCTCCTGTAGGATTTTCGAGCGAGATCGTTGCCAGTGCCCCTGGACTGGCTTGTGCGGGTGGCACATAAAAGACACCATTTCGAGCGTGGCCGTTTTCGTGCGGGTGACACGTAAAAGCACCCACTACACTCTCTGAGTGGTTGGCGTTAGGAAGGGCATCCAGCTGTAGAAACTCTGCCAAATCAGACTGGAGCCTGGTGTTGCCATCCGGTTTCACCAGTCCTCAGTCAAATCGTCCAACCCATGCTAGCATGGAAAGCGGACGTTAAACGATGATGATGATGATAATGGTTCATTTGCATTTAATGATTCTGCAAAGAAAAAGGCTTGGAAATGCCATTATGAAAGGTTGCTAAATGGAGAGAATGCATGGGAGGAGGTGAGACTGTCAAATCTAACCCAACTGAGGGGCCAGCTAGCCAAATCAACAATAGCTTGGTACAAGGGTGAGTCAAAGAGTAATGCCATTTTGTTTAGGACAGGTATAATTACCAACACAGGAGCATGCAGTATTTCTTCTGACTCTCATGTTTGGAGTTCAAATCCTGCCAAGATAATATTGTTTGCTTATTCCAGTTTTAAAATCCAGGTTTTAGTTGTTATAATTACGTGAGGCACACATTAGAGTTGAAAGTTCTGGAAATATTATTTGCAGAGAGTTATTATATATGGAGACAGGAAGTTGAAAAAATAACTTTTGGTATTATTCACCATTACACATGTTTCATTTGCTAATAGGAAATTTCTTACATGTTTATCTGACATGTACGGTTTTGTAATTCCAGTTAGAAATTTATCAGATAATCACATTATCCAGATGTAAATTTTACTAATTCCTATTAGCAAATGAAACATGTGTAATGGTGAATAAATAATACTAAAAAAACCTTTTCCAGCTTCCTGTTTTGGTGTGTGTGTATGCAAATTAAACGTCTAGTATTGTATATGTAAGTAAACCTTTGGTTATTCATCTTTGCTGTCATCAGAGTATTGATCGTTATTATTATTATTGTTTGACTCTAGAAAATCTATCCTGTGACTCCTCGCAGAAAAGTTTTGGCCTCAGCCCCTAGTACTGGTCATATTAATTCCCCGTCAACAATTCTTGTTGGGAAACTGTTAAAGAGTACAAAATCTCCAGCCGCAGTAAGTATATGCCTTTTATATTTTACTCATTTCAGTCATTGGACTGCAGCCATGCTGGGGCACTGCCACGAAGGGTTTGGGTCAAACAAATTATCTCTAGTACTTATTTTGTCTATTACTTATTCTATTTGTCCCTTTTGCCAAACAACCAAGTTGCAGATGTCTAAATCAACCATCAACAGGTGTCGGAAGTGGTGGTACAATGATACACATTGGCCAAGGGCTAAAGTAGAAGCCACTTGCCCAAGGTGCCATGCAGTGGGGCTGAGCCTAAAACCCACATGGTTGGAAAGCATGCTTCAAAACCACACGACTACGCCTATATATATAGATAAATTAACAAGAAATTTTCTAATTAACTATTTTGTATGAATTTTCTTGCATAACCTTTTTAAGTATTCTCTTATAATTACCACCTAAAACTGATATCTCTCTTACTCTTAACCGTTTTGATACCAATTTCATGTTAATTCATATTCCAAACACCAGCTTAACCCTTTCGTTATCTGTATTTATTTTGAGATGCTCTGTGTTTCTTTAAATTACTTTAAATATAACAAAGAATTTAGTAAAATAACTTAGTTATCATTCAGCTAGTGTTAGGAACATAAATTGTGACTAAGGTTTAGTGGAAGATTTTAATTCAAAACTTACGAAAACAAGACATTTGTACTACAGAGCCAGAACTGGTTTCAGCCAGGTTGGTAATGAAAGGGTTAATACAAACAAAAATTTCCTAAATTATTCCACAATTCTTAAAATTAATTGAAACAAAGACATTGAATTTCAACAGAAATATGGTTACAAAAAGGTGAAGATAATATTTTATAGTTTTTTCTGTATATATCTCTAGTAGTCTGGTATTCACCAAACCAATGGCATAATGGAGGTTCTTTTGTTTTCGTTTAGATTAAAGGCATTCTTTTAATTTTAGAATTCACTGTTTAATTTAAATGGAACTAATAATCTACTTCTCTACATATAGCCACTTGTGTGTGTGTGTGTGTGCATAGAAACATGCAACTGTTTCTATGCACTTGGACAATGTTTATCTCATTTAGTGTCTACATTGCATGCTGACCATGAATTTGGTGGTTTGACAGGTCCAAAGACTGCATCTTGCTCCAGTGTCTGCTTTGGCGTGGTTTCTACAGCTGGATTTCCTTCCCAATGCCAATCACTTTACAGTGTGTACTGGGTGTTTGTTTCCATGGCACCAGCACTAGTGAGGTCACCATGGAGTCTTGCAAGACTAAGGTCCCCTTTGACTGGGTGGGTCTATGGTAGAGAAGAAGGTGATTTTATATCATGGGATGAGGGATTAAAGTGAAAGAGAAAGGGCCAGAAGATAACTGGTTTCTAGTTGAGATGGAGCCAGACTGCTATTCACATTATAGGAGAGAGAGAGTGGGGAGAGATCTGCTAAGAACTGGAAAGAGATAAAGAATAACAGTGGTGAGGTGTCAGGATGGACCCTCGAAATATGGGAGTCTTTATCTTGTAGGCTGCATGGTAACCTCACTAGTGCTGGTGCCATGAAAAAAGCGATCAGTATATGCTGTAAAATGGTTGGCATTAGGATGGGCTTGCAGTTGCAGAAACCATTCCAAAGTAGAAACTGGAGCTCGATGCAGTCTTTGAACTCATCAGGACATTTAAATGATGAAGATTATAATGATGTCCAGTTTTCATCTTACTTTGAGAATTCTCTTCACCTAAGTCCAGCTTGTAGTCTGCTAGATAAACTTCTTGTTTTAAAATCAACTAAATTAAAAGCCTTCTATCAAAATTTCATGTTATGTTTCCCAAAGTGATGTAAATTAATATCTTCCATCAACATTGTATGTTCCAAACGTCAGCTTAACCTTTGTACTGCAGAAATCCAATATAGCTGCTCAAAATATCTTTACCCTTAACTTTGGAAAGCAGTTTTAAAAACCAATCCATGTTCTGTTTGAAACAATTTTTCCTTGAGATATGTCAAGTACATTGAGGCAACACGACTGGGAGATATTTTGCATCATTAATGTAATAACCAAGAAATTTAATTTTGCAATTAAAGAGTTTTAATATTAGTAGTTATTTTACTAAATTCTTATTTTCAAAATGTAGCATTACATTTTAAACTTGCTCTATTGAATACACTCATAATCCCCATTGTTGGTGAAAGGATTGATATGTGGTTAAAACGAAAAGAGTGTGGTTTTTCAATAGACATTTTGAAGAAACTTATATCTAGTTGGGTCCAGCAGACCCAAATCATGTAATACGGGAATTCTGCTGCCAGTGACAGACGAATTTCGTCTGCGATAATTTATGTGTTTGCTTTTTATTCACTAAGCACCTATAAGAGAGGATCTCTCAAGGCTAATGGCACAGTTTCCAGTATTCTAACGAGGCACTTATGTTGTCATGTTTACCTTTTGGTATTAATAGTGCTTCCGTTGCTAATAATTATTTATTTATTCATTTGATATCTTTTTACTTTCAGACTAAAAAACTGGCTTCACCTTTGATTGAAAAATTTGATGAGAGTGATTTGTACGATTCCATCCCAGACAGTCCAGCTGCACCTTCACATATGTTTGTCTCACCTTTGAAATCTTCAGTATCTGGGGATTCACGGGCAAACTATAATCCCCTTTTAGAAAAATTGGTTGGCATTAAAGAAACGCTTAAAACTCTCAAACGCCGTAAGTCTGAAGATCTGAGGGGAGTTAGGAAATTATTAAAAACTCCAGCCCGCCGAACATCTGTTAAATTTGTTGGCATGAAGGAGATGCTTAAAACTCCCAGGGGCCGTAAATCTGAAGATCTGAGAGGGGTTAGGAAACTGGTAAAAACTCCAGCCCGCCGAACATCTGCTAAATTGGTTGGCATGAAGGAGATGCTTAAAACTCCCAAAGGCCGTAAATCTGAAGATCTGAGAGGGGTTAGGGAATTATTAAAAACTCCAGCCCGCCGAACATCTGCTAAATTGGTTGGCATTAAGGAAATGCTTAAAACTCCCAAGGGCCGTAAATCTGAAGATTTGAGAGGAGTTAGGAAGTTGGTAAAAACTCCAGCCCGCCGAACATCTGCTATATTAGATGGTGTAAAAGAAATGCTTAAAACTCCCACACAAAAATCCCCCAAGACTTCCCAAAAGGGCAGTCCTGCTAAGATGACTCCCAAGAAAACTAGCCCAGCTGCTAGGATGACTCCTAAGAAAGCCAGCCCTGCTGTTAAGGTAACTCCTAAGTCCAGTCTTACAGCCAAAGTGATCAAAAAGTCCACTCGTCTTGCCAAGGTGACTCCCAAGAAGGCCAGCCCTGCTGCTAAAGTGACTCCCAAGAAGGCCAGCCCTGCTGCTAAAGTGACTCCCAAGAAGGCCAGCCCTGCTGCTAAAGTGACTCCCAAGAAGGCCAGCCCTGCTGCCAAGGTGACCCCCAAGAAGTCCAGCCCTGCTGCTAAAGTGACTCCCAAGAAGGCCAGCCCTGCTGCTAAAGTGACTCCCAAGAAGGCCAGCCCTGCTGCTAAAGTGACTCCCAAGAAGGCCAGCCCTGCTGCCAAGGTGACTCCCAAGAAGGCCAGCCCTGCTGCTAAGGTGACTCCCAAGAAGGCCAGCCCTGCTGTTAAAGTGATCTCCAAGAAGTCCAGTCGTCTTGCTAAGGTGTCACCAAAGAAGGCTAGCCCTGCTGCCAAAGTTACACCCAAGAGGACCACTCGTGCAACCAGAGTAACTTCCAAGAAACCTACTCCACAGATTTCTAAGAAAGAAGATCCTGAAGTCATTGATAGTGCAAACTTAGGCTCACCTGAAGTGACCACCTCTGGAAAGACACGATCATCCCGGAATGCAGCTAGTAGTAAGTCTACTACGAAAACTGAATTAGCAAAGCCTACCAGGAGTACAAGGAATGCTACAGGGAAGCAAACTGCCAAAAAGGGCTTAACTGTTTCAGAACCAGTATTAGCAGAGACTCCAAAACAAGCAGAGGCTGAGAAGGAAATCCCTGAAGTTGCCAGTGGTTCAAATCGTGCTGATTCTCCAGTAAAAGCATTAAGACAAACTAGAGCCAACAAGAAGTTTACATCCATTACCAAAGGAAAAACTTCTTCAAAAGAGAAAGAAAAACCAACGCCTTTGAAAGTAATTCAAGAAAAAACAATCAACCTGGATAACAGTGAAGAATGTAGTCCTGTTGCTGTGAGATCACGAAAGACAAGATCGACTAAAACTACATCAGATAAAGTTTCAATAGAAGACAGTGATTTACCAAAAGTTACAAGGACGACTACAGTTGATACTACAAAGAAAAGAGCTAGCAAAAGAGGTGCTTCCAAATCAAATGTTGCAGAGGACAATCTAGAAACCCCTAGCAAGAAAAGACTTGTGGTGAGTAACTGTTTATTTTAGCACTATTGAAGTCATCATCATTTAACGTCTGTTTCCCATGCTGGCATGGGTTGGACAGTTGGCCAAGAGCTGCACTAGCTTCCATTGTCTGTTTCGGAATGGTTTCTACAGCTGGATGCCCTTCCTAAGGTCATCCACTTTACAGAGTGTACTGGGTGCTTTTCATGTGGCACCAGCATGTGAAGTGTTAAGCAAAAATATTTCCAGTTCTTTGCATCTATTGCTAAATCCTCATTATCATCATTTAATGTCTGTTGTCCATGCTGGTGTCGGTTGGACAGTTTGACTGGGCTGGCACACTGGAAGGCTGCACCAGGCTCCAGTCTGATTTGGCATGTAAACTTGCCCAATTAAATACACATATAATCCTTATTGTTGGTGCAGGGATGGGTGTGTGGTTGAAAAGCTTGCTTCCCAATCATGTGGTTTTGGGTTCAGCTCCACTGCATGGCACATTGGGCAAGCATCTTCTATTATCACCCCAGGTCACCTAATGCCCTGTGAGTGGATTTGTTGGGATGGAAATTGAAAGAAGCCTGTTGTATGTATACAACCTTGTCTTGACATCATGTGAGGGTTGTATGCAAGCATCCTCATCATACAAGTGATGCTGTTCGTTTCCAGTCTTTCATGGAAACGCGTCTGGCCAAGCAAGGAGAAGTGTTACCTTGCTTGAAAACAGGTGAGTGTTGGGTGACAGGAGAAGCATCACGCCAAATAAAAATCTACCTCAGCAAATTCCAACTTCAGCAATGCCAACTTGCACTGCCATAGGAAAAAAATATTTTCAAGAATTTTATTTCATTAGCTTATGACTTCCATTACTTTTGTCAATGTTGTAGACTGAAAATATATTTATTACAATTATTTTGTTTAGGCTTCACCATCACCAAAACCAGTTAAGAAAGCATTGGAGAAGATATCTGAAAATGTTGACACCATTTCGGAAGAGTCACCAAAACTGTAATTATTTCTTGTTTTTCTATTTTCCTGCATAGAATGCTCACCTTTCAACTTTAAACTTAGGTGAGGGTGTTATAGATGCACATTTTGTTACATATCTGTTAGCTTGGAGAATTCCCAGAAACTAACTTTCGGTTATGTTATCTCTTTAATCCTTTCATGCCAATCCACACAAGACTTCCCCTGGTTCTGTAATACAAACTTTCTGTTTTAAAGTAAACTAAACTGACTTTGACCGACCAGACTGTTAGGCATTGCTTCGACACTACTGGTCACAGCACACTGTCCATTCCTCTCTGCATTTTGCCCTCGTAGCTCCAAATGCTTATTTTATTTCGTCAACCCACAGTTTTGGAGGCCTTCCATCTGCCCAGAGACCACTCGACAACTGCATGATTCTGCCAATTGTCAGTTTACCAAGTGGTGTTTGGCCCATTTGAACCTCTGCCTTCTGTATTCGGTGATCTCTCGCATGCCAGATTTCTCTCTGATCGTTTCACTTCAGATGTGTTCTTTCAGCAACCCTCCCAGCATCAATCTTTTCATAGCTCTTTGAGCAGTTACCAACCTCTGGTCCTCTCTTTGTTGTGGCCCAGGTTTTGCTTCTGTGCAAAATTGCGGGTAAAACTGTGCCGTTAAAGAGGTTGGCGCAAGTGGTCCTATCCAGCTCTCTTTTCAGCATATCTTTGATGGAGTAGAATGCTTTCCATTCAGTTCTTTTTCTCTCTGAGATCTTCTCTATGTCTCGGCACGTATTCACCGTTCGTCCAAACCATCATAGTCTCCTCTCTTGCATGCCACATCAACTTTTCTATCCGCACATTTCCACTTCCTCTTGTCTGCACAGCTATTCCACGTCCATTGGCGCATACTGGCCTCGTCCCTCTCAACCTTTGCTTCTCCTCTGCATTCAGTTCTTTTTCTCTCTGAGATCTCTATGTCTCGGCACGTATTCACCGTTCGTCCAAACCATCATAGTCTCCTCTCTTGCATGCCACATCAACTTTTCTATCCGCACATTTCCACTTCCTCTTGTCTGCACAGCTATTCCACGTCCATTGGCACATACTGGCCTCGTCCCTCTCAACCTTTGCTTCTCCTCTGCATTCAGTTCTTTCGTCTCACTACCTTTGAACAGTATTTATGATCGACTGCCACCCCTGCTCCGTCTATCTCCTTTCTCTCCTCCTTTACCTCTCACCTCTCCCTTTACTCCCTCCACCTTGTTTTGTAACTTTTCTACTTTCTCTCTCACTCTGTGTGTGCGTGTGTGTAAGCTCTCTTTACTCATTGCCTACCACTAGACCTCCCTCTGCAACTCTTTGTATCTCTCTTTTGCTCTCTCTCTCGCTCCCCTCTCTATACAATGTTATCTGTAATTGGTGGAATTGACCAACAGACATTTACACCAGCTACTTTTATATAGAGATTAACCCTTTGAACCCTAACCACCCACAGGAATTAAATGCACCACCCTAAGCTCCCAGTGAAAAATTTTTGATTTTAGAATATATGCTGAAAGACATGCTTGTTTCATAACACAAGGGTACAAAATGGTGAAAAATGAAGACACATGGAGTGCTGGTAGACCAACATTTGGGGTTCTAAGGGTTAATTGAATCACACAAGGTTTTTCTGAAAAGGTCACTAAATTGCAAGATTTTACATGGAACAAAATCTTTTCCTTAGCTTATTTCTCTCAAATTGCCCTGCTTATATGTTTTTTCCAATTAATTTTGATGGTAGGTTTTAATTTAAATTACTTTAACCCTTTAGCATTTAAACTAGACATCCAGCCCAAATATTTCACATTTTGTGTTTAAACCAGCCAGATTGGACTTCTCACACCTACCCTCTGATGTCATTCTAAAAATAAACAACCACATCGTTGAAATCTCAAGGTTACAAGATAATGCATGATTAATTAAAAACAATGTGAATAAAGAAGCATTACATTTGACAGAATGATAATATTAAAGGGTTGGAACATGTAGTTTATATCATAAAACTAGGGGCAGTGTCTGGTGAGTTGCTATTAAAAGGCTTAAATTGTTCATGGAGGAAATTGTATGAAGTGTTGATTATAAACATGTAAGCAAAATTTTAAAGTTGGATTAATTTTCTTTTCCAGAAGAACTACAAGAAAAAGAGCTGCTACTGATAATCCTACTGTTTCTCCTAAAGTTACCAGAACTCAGAAAACCAGACAGACTAAGTAGGGTTTTTTTCTTAAAATTTGTTTTTAATTTTCTTTCTCTTCTGGAATTATCAGTGTTTAATTCAATCTTAGTTCTCAGCCCCACTCATGTTTGTCATAGTCCTTCGAGCCACAACAAAGAAATTTAAGATTGGCAGCCCTTAGGAGCTCCCCTATGCCAATGACCTTGTTCATATAGGTGGACTAGAGACAGGGAAGAAATTTTAAGAATGCTGGATCACCTCCTCTAATGCCCCCCCCCCCCTCTGTTGTGGCAAGACACCTGCTTTTGTCTCTTTGTCACACTCTAACTTTTCATCCTCTGACACAAGTTCCCCTCCTCAAATGCCTCCTTCCCCTCTCATAATTCCTTGTCTTGTGAATTACTTGGTTACCCTGCCAATGCTGGTGCCACGTTAAAAGCATCCTGTCCACACTAACGTGGTTGGCACCTGGAAGGGCATCCAGCTGTAAAAAGCACTGAGTCCATTTTGCGGAGTGGTTGGTGTTAGGAAGGGCATCCAGCCGTAAAACCCCTGCCAAAACAGACACAGTAGCCTTGGGTAGATTTTCTACCAGGCCAGCTCCTGTCAACCGTCCTACCCATGCATGCATGCATGGAAGATGGACATTAAGCAATGAAGCTAGGACTGAAGTCTAAGAACCTTAGAATTAATGACTTGCAGGGATGCGGTATTTTGTTATGCAACCATCATATTAAATGTCTTTATAAAGCAATACTGTGTTCTTTTTTGTTAGCAGTGCTATTAAATCACTCCAAGACATCAGATGTAAACAAACAATGAGATTAACCCTTTTGATACAAACCTGGCCGGAGCCAGCTGAAAAAGTTTTTGGTTCATAAGACCAACCTGGCCATAGCCAGCCGAGAGGGCCCATTGTTATTTAAATCTGAATTTAAGCACAAATTTCGTTAGTACATTTGTGAGAATACATGATTTCACTTTGTAAATAGTTGAGTTATAGTATCTGACATTGCTTGATGTGATATCTGAACTCAGTGAATTTTGGGAGATTTTTTTCCACATTTCTTTTTGGCGTCGATTTTTTTTTCAACTTTGAAAATGGATAGGAGTTTCATGCTATCAAGCGGTGATTCCGAATTTAAAGGTTTTTCAACGGAAAATATGGAGATATTGAAAAAGAATGAATGAGATACAAAAGCACGTGGTGTATGAGAATGAATAGGATATTTCTGTCTGAAACCGAAAGCAGTGATTCTGAAGAAACTGAAAGCGGCGATAGCGACAGCAAAGACGATTTTACATCGGAATGAAGTAAAATCTTTTAAAATGATTTTATTAACAATTTTTCTGAGGAGATGGGGTCTATCCATAGTCTTTCTTAGGAAGCAAAACCGTTAGACTTTTATTTTTTTCAGTATGCTTGTTTGAAGCAATCACTGTGGAAACAAACTTACGTAGAATGTATAAGGGTAACTGTTGAAATGATTTTATTTTTCATTCCTTTTGAAATTACCCTTATTCGTGGTTTGGACTTTAACTGCCATTTCCAGCATGTAAGGTGTCCTGTTAAAGGTCACCTCTTCTGTGTATAAAAACGTAAGCTAATTTATATGAAAAATATGTTGTCTATTGACTTTAATTACATATGCTGGCCACCGGTAGCATATTCCTCTAAATTTTCTACCCTTCTTATTTTTATATATATATGTGTGTACGTGAGAAAATGTATCTAGGCATGGCTTCTAAAACGTTTTTTTTTTTCTTCCTGAAATAAGATTTCATAATAATTATTATTATTATCTTTTTTACTTACAGAGTTGTTCAGAAGACGACATCTAAGAACACAAAAGAAACTGGTATGTAACTGTAATTTCTTTGACTAGACACTGATCTATATGGTTGTTGTCTCACAGCATGTTGAGGAAAGAGTGTGTGTATGTGTATGAACCATGTGGGTATATATCATCATTTAACATCCACTTTTCCATGCTTGCATGGGTCGGGCAGAATTTGTTGCACCAGCTTTCCAATGGCCAAATGCCCTCCCTATCACCAAACCTCCACCTGTTTCCAAGTAAGGTAATATTTTCCCAGAGCTAGAGATGTTTTTCATGGAAGGACTGGAAATGAACAACATCGCTTGTATAACAGTGATGCTCATATACAATCATCACATAATATCAAACAAGGGTATGTGTACACACACACACACATATACAACAAACTTCTTTCAGTTTCCTTCCACCAAATCCATTTGCTTGTTTTTGATGGGCTCAGGGCTATAACAGAAGACACTTGACCAGAGCACTATGCAGTGGGACTGAACCTGAGACCACAAGGTTGGTAAGCAAGCTTCTTAACCACACAACTGCACCTTTCTTTTAAATTTCTATTGATGACTTATCAGCTGCGAATGGTTACAGTTCTAAATGTTATCGGCAGGAATAAAAAAAAAACAAAAAAACTTTCGGTTCTGTAAATGCCCCACATTAAAAGCACTGGTGCCCCATAAAAGAGCACCCAGTACACTCTATAAAGTGGTTAGCATTAGGAAGGGTATCTAGTTGTAGAAACTGCACCAAAACAAACAATTATAGCTTGGCAAGCTTGCCAGCTCCTATCAAACCATCTGACCCATGCCAGCATGGAAAACGGATGTTAAATGATGATGATGATTGATTGATTTGAATATTATTCTGTTTACTGTTTGTTTATTTTACTCCCTTTTTTAAACCAGCTCCTGCCGAGGTACAAGAAAAAGCAGCTGAGAATCAAAATGATTTAGAAGAACTTGAAACCAAGGCAAAGGAAAATAAGAAACCAACCAGGCAGAGTCGACAAGTCAGTAAGAAAACTAAAGAAGAAGTAAACAAGAGTCAAGTGTTGACACGAGTTCGTGGGACAGCCGAAAAGGAATCTGTCTCTCCTGTTAAAACTCGGACCACACGAAGAGCAACTGTTAAGAGTCCTGTGAAAAAAGGAGCCGAGTCTAAAAAAGTAAAGACTCCAGTGAAGAAAGTAAAGACTCCAGTGAAGAAAGTAAAGACTCCAGTGAAAAAAGCAAAGACTCCAGTCAAGAAAGTAAAGACTCCAGTCAAGAAAGTAAAGACTCCAGTGAAGAGAGTAAAGACTTCGGTCAAGAAAGTAAAGACTCCGGTCAAGAAAGTAAAGACTCCGGTCAAGAAAGTAAAGACTCCAGTAAAGAGAGTAACGAGATCTCGACGTTAGCGGGTGTATGTAAATAAGTTGTTTTTATGTAAAGAAAAGGGCATTTCTGAATATATTATTCCATTTATCATTCCATGATTGTGTACATAGCATCAGATGAAATTACATAAATGATTAATTACATTTAATAGGATGGGGAAATTTTATATTCCATAGGATCAAGTTTATCATCATCATGTATAATAATTGAAAGATATAATTTGCGGCCATCATCACAATGCTTATTAAGTTAGTAATTAGATTCTAATTGTAGCATTCAGATTTGTTTCTTCAGAAAATGACTGAAGATATTTCATTTTTTTTTTTTTTTTAAATATATCTATGAAATTTAATTTTCAAATCTCATATTTATTTTCATCATTTTTATTGCCTTGTTCAAGCCTCAAACCAGGAGTGCAAATTTGAAAACATATTTAATGACTTCCACTGATCTTCGCTCCATGTCTTCATGTGAAGCAAAATGTATTTGAGATTTTTTTCTTGTTGAATGATGTAATGTGTATATGTTTGCAAAATGCATGAATGTTGAGTGTAAATGTGTCATGAAAGGATATACACTCTTTATTGGGTGAGTGTGTATGTATGTGTGGATATCAAGTATAAATAAGTTTTCTTGTGACGTGCATGTATAAGTGTCTATTTGTGCTATTTGAAAGAATATACACTTGTGTTTATGTATGTGTAACATGAATATATACCTCTTCTTGTGTGAATGTGTATATGTACATGAAGTGTAAATGTGTTATATGAAAGAATATACACCTTGTGTGAGTATATATGTATGTATATCAATTATACACGTGTCATACGATTCTTTTACAATGTCTTTTTCATGGCAAACAAACAGAAATCTATTTTTATTTCTTACATTTCCAATAACCACATGTTATATTTACATGTCACACTATCACATTCAGCTCCTGGAATGAGTAACTTTTAACCACAGTTGTCTTTAAAAACGGTTCAGGTTTGACGCACTAAAAAAAAAAACAATGCGTCTTTAAAAAAAAAAAAAAAAGCTTTTTTTTTTTTCTCCATTTCTGTCCAATGTTTTTCTTGTTTGGTTCTCTTTACATTTTCCTCATTGGCTCATCACTCATCTAGAAATGGCATTCTTTTATAATTTCATCCACCGAGGCACAATGATTGAGTCTACTGCTACAATAAAACAAAAGAAAATATATAATAAAAAAAAACTCTGATTCTTGTTTTTCGTTCGTTAGTTAATTTGTCAGTCCTGTTGTTTAATCAATAACAAAACTGATCTTATATCAGTTCCCTTTTTAGTTAATTATCATCTTTATTATTAGTTTGCAGGGTTGTTTTTTTTTCTTCCCTAGAAACTAATTAAACCGTCTTTTTTGTTTTTTTGTGTCCCCCCCAATCATTCTTATAAAAAATTTTTTATTTTATTGTTTTTGTTATCTGTATAATCTTTGTTCTTTAAAAAAACAAACAAATCACGGTCTTAAAAAGCTGACATCGAACCAGCTCTTCACTGCCAATAAAGAATTAATATTCCTCAGAAGAATGGTTGAACAAGAGAAGGTAAAATGAAATAAGAGCAAAACAAAAAATAAAATTTTTTATTTTTTAAACTCAAAACACATACATCCAAACACACATTTTGCCAATTTTTCTACTTCTCTTCTTTCGAAAGACATTATATAATATATATATATATTTTTTAATCTAAGTTTGTTATACAGTATTTTGTATAGCTTTTAAAAATAAAGACTTTTGTTTTACCTAAAATTTCATATATCTTTTAATAAAAATAAACACTTAATTCGTAGTAGAAATACTGATTTTTTTGAGCATTTTATGTTACATAAATTAGACATTTCTATTCATTGTAACCATCTACTTTTTTTTTTATAAAATTCTTTTTGTTCTTCTGTGCGTACCTTGCAAATTAAAATATCTTAAGTTTCTCCACTCCCAACATGAAAGTAAAATAAAACAAATACATGTCGCACATCAAATTAATTATTTTTTTTTTTAATCTGTTGAAAATAATTTCAATTTTGTATCATTCGAAACTTTTTAATCATAAAACAGTTGTCTTGGTCTTATTGTTTTATCTGTGACTTCTTTTTGCTTGTTTCAGTCAAGGGACTGTGGCCATGCTGGGGCACTATTTTGAAGGGTTTAAGCCTAGGACTTATTCTATTGGTTTCTTTTTGCTAAGCTGCAACAACACAAGCCAACGTTGGTTGTCACATGAGGGTGGAGGATAAAAACATACATGACGAACTTCCATGCAGTTTCTGTCTGCAAAATTCATTCGCAAGGCATGGGTCAGCATAGGGGCTAAAGTAGGAGTCACATGACCAAAGTGCCATGCAGTGGGACTGAACAACCATGTGATTGCAACACAAGCTCCTTAACCACTCAGCCATGCCTGCACCTATTCACGCATCAACTTTGTGTTATGGTCATGTATTAATACCACTTTTATGCTGGCATGGGTTTGATGAGTTGTTTCATCTTGGATCAGGTTTTATTTAGTTTGTTGCCCTCCTAGCCAAGTCAGAGGACCATATCTCATTCATACATTTTTCTGCATAGTTTCCATCGCTGGATATCCTTCTTAACACCAACCACTTTACAGAGTGTACTTAGCATTTAATGTCATTGGGTGGTTTGACAGAAACTGATGGTCCCAAGGACTGTACTATGCTTTGGTGTCTCTTTGGCACGGTTTCTAAGGCTGGATGCCCATCCTAATGCCAACCACTTCACAGCATGGACCGTATGCTTTTCTCAGGCCACCAGCCCTAATGAAATTGTCATGAATTCCACAAGATTACAAACCTTGAATAGGGAAAGCTAAAATATGAGGGTAAAGAGCCAGAACATTACATCATGGCAGCAACACTAGAGAGGTGGTCATGTCCAGGACAAGACTGGAGTCTGCTCTAGTCTCTACCTTCTTCCCTCTCATTTCACTTGAATGTCCAGTTATTCTCATTGAACTAAACAGAAAAAAATTAACTTGAATCTTAATATTCAATGAAAATTTTGTGTCACAAAGTCTAAAATATAGTTTAAATGCTATTAATTCCCTAACAATTTCTGTTGGAATACACTGTCTTTCTTTCAATTTTTGAAATAATGAATAATTTAATAAAATAACTCTGACATTGTTAATCTGCTGTTTGAAGTTTGTATCAAAAGAGTTATTGCTTTTGTTACAATATTTCTGTTAAAACTCACTACTTTTCTTTCAATTCGTCTTTAAAATTATGAAGGTGTTAGTAAAACAACTTTGTCATTATTAAACCCTTTTCTTACCAAATTTCTGTTAAAATACATTGCCTTTGTTTCAATTTATTTTTAAAATAATGGACAATTTATTAAACTTTGTCATTATTAATTTGAAGCAAACATTAACAAAAAATGTCAGTGGAATATTGTAATTTAAATTACTTTGAAAGCAAAAAGAGGTTCAGTGGGGTTGCTATGAAATGGATGAAGACTTGATTCTCACTTTGTCTTTGAATTCTTTTT
The DNA here is from genome assembly GCF_046866305.1 of Octopus bimaculoides. NCBI lineage: Eukaryota > Metazoa > Mollusca > Cephalopoda > Octopoda > Octopodidae > Octopus > Octopus bimaculoides. Next base: position 189,066,358 of record NC_142929.1, on the reverse strand, counting down.
ACTTGGTCATTAACCTTTCAGCAAATGTTTTCAATTTATCATACTTTACTTTTTTTCAGATTTAAAAGATGCTATTATTTTAGAATAACATTGTAGGGTAGGTGTGAGAGACCTAATCTGGTCATTTTCAATACAACATGGGTAAAATATTTGCACGTGAATTGGTTGGTTTGAATACTGTAAAATTTTTTTTAAATGTTTAAATCCACCTGACACTGTCATAGCTGTGGTTAAGAAATTCACCTATAAACCCTGGGATTCCAGTTCAACCCCAAAGAGTGGCATCTACCATAGCTTCATGTTGGCCAATGTCTTGTGAGATTTGGAAGACAGTTGTACATAAACAGTTACAATGGGATTTTGTTCCACCAGGGTTTGCAGGACATCCTCGTCAAGCTCTACAGATCTTCCAGGATGAGGCTTTCCTTCTAGGCTGTAGTTTCCAGCTCAGAATTTCTAGAACCACCGTTGAAATTCACTTAGACTTATTGTCCAATACCCATATACTGCACTAATATTCCTCGCACTTTCTGTTGCGTTGTTGCCTTTATTGAACTCATAAAGCAAAATATGCCGAATATGCTCCTTTGTCATTTCCATTATAGCTTTGAAAAAATAACTTAAAATCGAACTGCACTCTTCAAAACTTGCACTAAGAATAAGCACACGGTAAAATTACTACCTGCTGCTTTTATAGCAAGTTGATGCAGGTTGTTTATCCCCTTAGATCATGCAACTGAAAAAACCGCATAATTTATGAGATGACCCAATATAATTGTTTTAAGATGCACTTTTCCATGCTTGTATGGTCAAATAGAATTCATTAAGGCAAGTTTTCAATGGCCAGATGGCTTTCTTGTCACTGACCATCACTTGTCTCCATGCAAGGTAAATAATCCCTTTGTGTATCAAAAGCAAACGTCTAGGACATGTGAGCCTTTTTTTTTTTTTTTTGTTGACAAATATCAGTCAAGATGTCAAGAAGGCTGGACATACTTTTGTGATTGACAGCAAGCACAAGATGTCAAGAAGGCTGGACATACTTTTGTGATTGACAGCAAGCACACAACATCCCCTTTCTTTAATAGCGAGGTGGTTGTTTTGTTTACAGTTAGCAAACACATTTACCATAAGCAGAAAATACAAAATCATTCACATATACAAATATATATTCAGGGAATGGCATTGAACATTTTGGAGGGAAATCTTTTCCTTGTGAGAGATCATGGTGCTCCCATATTCCTGAGCTTCTGACCAATATTGGCACTGGATATCTTGCTCTGGCTTATCTCTGAATCATGTCAGTAGGGTGGAGAGGTGATGTGCAAGCCTTATTGGACCTAAAATTTTAGATTGTGCAATTACTGGCAAAGCTACTTTCTGACACCTGGTCAAGTAATTGGACATTGCAGTGAGCATGGAAGCTGTAGGTGAAGTTAACCTCATGCACAGGCATTGCTGACATTTTGCATGAGCAATGGTCAGTGATGGTCTTCTTTAGTCACAAGTGGATAGCCATTATATCATATGTATACACACACACAGAGCAAAATTCCTGTTGCTGTACCCCAATTTCACTCACAAAATATTATCCAACCTGCAGTTATAGAATAGAACATAAGCCAATGTTCCAAGGTGCAACTAACCACACAGCCATGCTTGCAGCTATACATCAATGTATATCAATGAAAAATTACTTATAGCACCATCCGAGCATGACCGTTGCCAAAGCCGCTGACTGGCTCCCGTGCCCGTGGCACATAAAAACCACCATTTGAACATGATCGTTGCCAGCGTCGCCTTACTGGCACAAGTAAAACAACATTCAAGCATGGTCATTGTCAGTGCCACCGGACTGGCTCCCATGCAGGTGGCATGTAAAAAACACCTTTTGAGCATGGTCGTTGCTAAAACCACCTGATTGGCCCTCGTGCCGGTGGTACATAAAAGCACCTACTACACTCAGAGTGGTTGGCATCAAGAAGGGCATCCAGCTGTAGAAACTTTGCCAGATCAGATTGGAGCCTGGTGCAGCCTTCTGGCTTGCCTGCATGGAAAACAGACATTAAATGACGATGATGATGATTTTATTTTATCCAGCCTGCCATTGTTACCAGTACTCAACAGAAACGCTAAGGCTTTACTCCTACAGTCGGGTGAATTTCTCTATAGTGTATTTCAATGAAAATATGGTAACAAAAGGATTACAATGATCTAAAAACCATTGTTCAAAATTTCATAATTCCATTATAATAACAGTTGTGTTTTATTACATGTTTCATTATTTTCAAAATTAATTGAAATAAAGGCTGTGTATTTCGACAGAAATGTGGTAACTGTAGTGAAACTACCTATCGCCATTAGATACAAAACTGCTATCGCCATTCTTCTCATTTAAATATAAACAAACGCGAACGTAGGGGAAAACACCAGCCTTGTCATCACGTGACTGATTATTATTTGAAGCGGCAAATTCTTCGAACCTTTCCCGCCAGAACGCAAACTGACCAATCACAGCCCTTAGTAAGGTCACGTGATAGTGTTTTTCTGCTACCGTCTTTGAGCCGATAATTTGCTATAAATAGATCAACTCATACCCAACAAATTCGTCTCGGTCCAGTTTCTCTTTGAGACTGTTCCGTGTACCACACGACAGCAGCAGCAACAATCAGCCAGCGACCACTTCAACCGCTTCGTCCAGCCAACGATGACCACCGCCGTCGCCACATCAGCAACACGATTCTACGACTACTACCAAGCAGCCTCAATCACCACCAGCGTCAACACGACTTACTATGGACACCAAACCAAACCTCCGCGGCACATCTCTCTCTTCGATTCTGTTAGGTGACTTAGCTTCACCACAATAATAAACAGACAAGAGATCTCAGCCAGCGACGAACATCTGTATAACAAGAATCACGGCCCGGCATCGATGCCACAACATCACAACTAGTGATCAGCTCTGCCACACACAGCCAACTCACTTCACATACAGACTCATACTATTGTGTACACAAGAACTGGTATAATGCTCACGTGTTACTGACTCTTTCTCTGCTGTAATATTTCACATACGCATACATGTATCACTCACATACATACATTTCTTTGTACGACGGCCTGTCTTTGATTATGTTATTATATGTCGCATTCACACTCACACATAGACATACATCTTTAACGCCATAATAAATATCTGCTATTCATCTAATACGGTTGTGGTCTTTAATTACTGGTCATCTATGTTATCGTAGCATAACATATTATGTATATCATCATTGATATATTATTTTGTGTTCGACCGTGTGACGCGTTTAAATAAAAGGAGTCCTCTGTTTTTCCATTCGTCACCATTGCTCTTTTTTGAGTTCGCATGGTCGTCCCTTACATAACAAACTGTTAAATAACAAAGTAATTTAACATTTTTGCAACACAACAACTAAATGCAAGAAAATATAGATTCAAACCTTAAATATATCTTGTATTCCTAAGTCCATTTCATAGTTCGACTGGGAGGTCTCCAAGCTAATTTGGGTTCAAAGTAATTCAAGTTTTGCTGTTGTTTCTTTAATGTCTCTTCTTTCTCATTTTCTTCCTGCTTTTCCAACAAAAGACAAAGATAAGATAAGAATAGAAATAATTCTGTATATAATAAAATGAGAAAATGATAAATATGGTCAACATAATTGTCACAACTAATCACCAGATTTCCTTTGAAGTGGGTTACATTGTCTGTTGGTTCCCAGAAGCAGATACCATGTAATATATACCATTGTAATAAGGCAGTGAGCTGGCAGAACCGTTAGCACGCCGAGCGAAATGCTTAGTGGTATTTCGTCTGTCTTTATGTTCTGAGTTCAAATTCCACCATGGTCGACTTTGCCTTTCATCCTTTCGGGGTCGATAAATTAAGTACCAGTTACGCACTGGGGTTGATGTTTAGCCCCTTGTGGGCAATAAAGAAATAAGATACCATTGTAATAGAGGAGAATAAGAAAGTAAATTAATGTTAATTGAGAACAGGTATATTAAAAAAACTGAAACTTGCTTTGTCATTTCATTTATAAGGTGCAACATCCTGAGAACAGCTTTCCCAACTTCTGCCCGTATCATCCAAAGTCTTCCTCTGCCATTTAGATCTAGCATTGCTTTACCCATCTTTTCTACACATTAATGCAGTTATCTTCCTTGCAAAGATTTCTTTTCTACTCCTGTTCATCTATACTAAGGCACTCTATACACATTAACATTACACATTCAGCAGAAAATGGTTGATTAATATCTTCCCAGCTTTCACACATCCAATACCCATGTCTCTACTATGTAATGTCATGCTTCATACACAAGCAACATGTTAAACACTCGGAGTGGTTGGTGTTAGAAAAGGCATTCAGCTGTAGAAACCTTGCCAGATCAGATCGGAGTCTGGTACAGCCTACTGGCTTGCCAGTCCTCAGTCAAACCCATGCCAGCATGGAAAGCAGATGTGAAACGACGACGACGATGATGATGATGATATTATCTGTTTCTTCTCACCTTTGGACTTAGAGATTCTTATTAGCAAGTAATTAAGTTATGATGACACAAATGCAGAAATAGATCATAGGAGAAGGGTGAAATATATGACAATATTAAATATAATAATATACTGTTGTTATTTCAGAGAAAACATTTAATGATTTGAATATTGAATAAAAAGTACCATGTTTATCAGGATATACAATATGTTTATTTTAAATGTATGAAAAAATTGCTCCGTGTTTTAGTACAGCCATATTGCAGATGGGGGACTTGAGTGTTGTAGGATAGGGAGCTAAAGGAGCATAAGTCCAAAATATCAAAGTCTGCGAGCACAAACTTACAACAAAACGCTTATGCTACATTGTCAATTATGTGGAGAGAAAGCATCATACCATTGTGCCTTCCTTCCCTGTACCTCTAATCCACAGTTGATATATATATATCTTCCACTGTTTAATGACTGTATTATCTTTAAGAAACATTTGTTTATTATCTAAATGAGAAATTCTTGAAAAATTAATGGAATGCTAAATTTTAATCTGCCTGTTAGCTATTAGCAACAAGTGGATGACAACAAAATCATAGCAGTGGTGCACCACCCTGGAGACCAATCAGTTACATAAAACAGCATAGCCAGAAATATGAGTTTTACATCTTCTAGGACAACTCTTTTGACCAAAATATAGACAACTATAGAATTTAACTGAAAGATAATGTTGAGATATGGCACTCTCATAAGGTTTGCTGGAAGATTTTAATTCAAAACTTATGAAAACAAGAGCCAGAGCTGGTTTCAGCCGGGTTAGTAATGAAACGGTTAAATATGTAGACTCTTCTTTTGTTTGAATATGTGGACTTGTGCTGGATATTAATAGTGTATATTTGTATCTGACTGAATAAGTATAAATTAAAGTGTGTCTATAATAAATAGGGGACAAAAACTAAAACTACTGTACCAATGCATTTATTGTCCCTTACCGTCCCCTTTGTCGTTTATGAAGACAAGTGTTTCAAAAGTTTCAGAAAACACTCAGAGCCGGTCAAATTGTAAGCAAATCAAAGCCTAAGTTCACTGCTTTCTTTTTCAAACTGACCGCATGTATACTTCATATATGTCCACTCATTTTCTGCTCTGTGTCCCTACCACTTCCTGTAATCTCTCCTCCTTGTCACTATTCCTACGTTCCATGTCCCCAACTTTAAATACCAGTCTGCAGAAAGGACATCAGCCACATGGCTGTGTGGTAAGACGTTTGCTTCCCAACCATATAGTACCAGGTTCAATCCCATTGCTTGGTACCTTGCACAAGTGACTTCTAATACAACCTCAGGCCAACGAAAGCCATCTGGGTGGATTTGGTAGATGGAAACTGAAAGAAGCCTGTCATATCTTAGTTTGTCCCCTACCGCTGATTGACAACTGGTGTTAGTTTGTTTACCTCCCCATGACTTAGCACCTCAGTAAAAGAGATCAATAGAATAAGTACTAGGCTTAAAAAACCAGTACTGGAGTTTATTTGTGTAACTAAAAATGTTTCAAGGTGGTGCCCTAGCATGGCCACAGTCTAAGGACTGAGGCAAGGAAAAAGGAAAAAAAAAGAAAAAAAGAAAACCTGATTATTTATGTCTGCTTTCCATGCTGGCATGGGTTGGATGGTTTAACTGGTGACTGGTGAGCCAGTAGGCTGCACCAGTCTCCAATCTGATCCAGCAATGTTTCTACAGCTGGATGCCTTCCTAAAGCCAATCACTCTGAGAGTGTAGTGGGTGCTTTTTACGTACCACTGGCATGAGGGCCAATCAGGTGGTACTGGCATCAGCCACACTCAGATGGTGCTTTTTATGTGCCACCAGCACTTGCAGTCAGGTGACAATGGGATCTATGGCCACTTTGTGACTCAAATATTACCTTTCGTATCAACCACTGCTTATAACTTGCATAGCTCAACATTTCTTTCTCCAACTTGATAGTCTCTTTTTCTTTCAGTGTCATTTCCAGCTTTTGTTTTTGGTTCAACTTTGCCTCATGAAGAATATTTTCCTTTTTCTTTTTCCTGTAAAAAAAAAAGAACAAACTGAATGAATGATAGATGCCCATTTCTGGAAATTACAGGCACAAGACTCTCAATTTCTAAAAAGCTTCCTTCCCAACTGTTTGGTTTCATGTTCAGCCTCCATTGAGCAGGTGTCTTTCCCTAAAGACTTGGGGCAAATCGAAGCTTTGTCGGAGGAATTGGTAGATGGAAACTGAAAGAAACCTGTCATATATACATCATCGTCGTTTAACATCCATTTTCCATGCTGGTATGGATTGAACGGTTTGACTGAGGGCTGGAGAGCCAGGAGGCTGCACCAGTCTCCAATCTGATCTGGCAATGTTTCTACAGCTGGACGCCCTTCCTAATGCCAACCACTTCAAGAGTGTAGTGGGTGCTTTTTACATGCCACTGGCACAGGAGCCAGTCAGGGCGAGGGAGCTGGCATTGACAACATTCGGATGGTGCTTTTTACGTGCCACCAGTACGAGGAGCCAGTCAGGCAGCACTGGCAATGACCCACACATGAATGGTGCTTATTGCATGCTACAGGCATGGGAACTTGTCAGGCAGCACTGGTATCGGCCACAACTACAATTTCCATTTGTATAATTTCAATACATACACATAAATATATGCGATCCTGAAGATTGCTTGGAGATACAAGTGATGTTATATAAATCTGCATGACCGTGTGTCTTAATAGCAAGAAACTATTTGTAACTCGTATCTTTATACTTGTGTACATTGACTGATATTTATCTTACACTGGATGGAGTACTTTTTTCCTGTTGATCTTACCTTAACGGAACTACACTCTGTGTGTTTGTGTTTGTGTGTCTCCTTGTCTTGACATCACATGATGGTTGTAAATGACCATCACGTCATACAAGCGACATACATTTCCAGTCTTCTGTGATAAACATGTCCGGCCATGGGGAAAATACTATCTTGCTTAGAAACAGGTAAGATGGCCGTCTGGTTGTAAAAACTCTGTAACAACAGATATTTTGGAGTTTCAGAGGTTGAACAGCTGCAATGCATAGCAGCACATGTTCAGTGGTCAAAGTAAACAGCCATCTATCAGAACCATTTCACATCCCATGCTTGGTTCATCAGGGTTGCTGTCTGCTGTCACTTCTTCTGTATATGCTGGCTCTCAAGCCACTGCTGTGAAAGCTGTAACAGCTGAGGGGCATCCTTTTCAAACAGGGATACAAGAAGGCTGTGTGTCGGTGAATGTGGATGACATCACCATCATAGTGGAGATGGTTGGCATCATTCTAAAGGAATACAAGTTGGTTACAAGGGCCACAATTAACACTGACAAGTCAGTGGGCTGGTCACCTGGAGAGGCAGGTCAATGCTGTCATATGGTATCATTGAACACTGGACTGACAAGGCAAGTTAAACTGCTTAGAGAAAAGAAATTGGAGAGGACACTTGCCCTTGGTGTTCAAGGTCTTGGATAGTGGTGTTCTACAATGGTCCCTAGAGGTCCTCCTCTATCAGGAGGATCAAATAATCTTAATTTTTTTTTTTTTTTTATCTGGAGGATATTATGCATATCTTCTTTCTATGTTTTATTGTATATAATGCAAACTTTCTACTTTAAATAAAGGGATGTTTATATCATTTCATTGCATGTAAATTCTCACATCTCCCTCATCCATTGCCCTGGTGGCAAATAAAAGACATCATCATCATCATCATCATTTTTTTAAAAATTTATTTATTCGCTTAACTTTTCCTGATTTATTTGTCACATCTCAGCTCCATCCCACAGCTTACAGATGCAACACTTTTCTCAACACATGTTGTTCTAAGTATTCTTTTTTACTCTAGGTACAAAGTTCGAAATTTTTTTGTGGGGGTGGGGGTGGCAGTCAATTAGATCGATCCCCAGTATGAAACTGGTACTTAATTTGTTCTAAGTATTGCTGCCAACTGAATACTTCCCAAGAAGTTTGGTATTTTCAGCTTTTGACACCAGAATATTGCTCTCTTTGAGATGGTCCCAAATGAACTGATTACAATCAGTACCACACTCGTTTCTGAGGCTCTGTAGATGCAATTCACTTCCCATGGTTGGTACTTCCTGACTTTCTCATCCTCTGCCACAAGGCCAAATATCCCTGAAAGTTTCATCTGAATCCCTCCAGCAGTTCTTGAGATATCTTGTCCACAGACAAACACACAAGACTGAAAACAATACCTCCACCTTAGCGAAGGCAGAGGTAATAAACATATTTGAATGCAGTTCTATATTTAAGAGATGAGGAATTATTTACATTATTTACATTTGATGGATATTTGTCCTCATCTTGTTTGTTGTTAACACAACGTTTCAGCTGATATACCCCCCAGTCTTCATCAGGTGTCTTGGGCATATGGCATAGTGGTTAAGAGCGTGGGCTACTAACCCCAAGATTCCGAATTCGATTCCAGGCAGTGACCTGAATAATAATAATAATAATAATAATATCGAAAAATACCTTAGGAATGAGAACCCAGGTTTGGGAATATTCCCCAAGACACCTGACGAAGGCTGGAGGGTATATCAGCTGAAACATTGTGTTAACAACAAACAAGATGAGGACAAATATCCGTCAAATGTAAATAATGTATATTTGAATGCTAACAGAGAAATAAACAAATGAAGGAAAACACCAACTAACCAAATAAGAAAGGCTTCTGTATTCTTTTCCTCTTTCTTGGATTTCTCCTTATTCACTTTCTGCATTTTCAAACGTTCATTTTCTTGTTTACTTTTCCATTTCTCTTTCAAAATTTTGTCCTTGCTTTCTTTCCAAGCATTAAAAGACTGTAAGAGGAGAAAAGAGAATGTCAACTTCTGATACTACCACAGATGATGATGATGATGATGATGATGATGATGATGATGATGATGATGGTGATGGTGATGGTGGTGATGATGATGATGATGATGATGATGATGATGATGATGATGATGATGATGATGATGATAATAATAATAATGATAATATTACTAGCAGAGATACCTGGCCTTGCTCGAGATTAAAATGGCATAGATTTTTATTGTTTTACTTGCTTCAGTCATGTGACTGCAGCCATGCTGAAGTACCGCCATTGGTCGAAGAAATCAACCACAGGATTTATTCTTTGTAATCGTAGTACTCATTCTGTCAGTGTCTTTTACCAAACCGCTAAGTTACAGGAATGTAAACACAGCAACATTAGTTGTCAAGCAATGGTGGCGGTACAAACATGACACGCACACACATACACATATATACGACAGTCTTCTTTCAGTTTCCGAGTACGAAATCTACTTACAAAGTTTTGGTCAGCCTGAAGCTATAATAAGCATATATATATATATATATATATAGTAGCTGACATACCCGGTAATGCGGGCTTATCCCTTGGTTCCGTTCTCATAGTTGTTTCGCTAATCCAGTAACAACAATACAAAGTATGTAGCCCTTAAAATGCTTTCTGTGCATTTACAGATAATACTGAAGTGTCTTACACAGGATCTTGTTGTTAGGAATTCCTAATAAGTTATGAATACCCAAATTGTGAAGTCAGTCATGTAATAACATGAAATTAGTTACCCGATCGTAAGAATTCAAATAAAGTAGCCCCGAAAAGGACTTTAATGCGTTCCCATAGTATATAGAACATAGAAGGGAATACTAATAAGGTATGTATGCTAAAATCGTGAAGCATGTTATGTAATAACAGGCTAATCAGATATGAGATAATAACAATTCAAAGTAATTAACTATGAAAAAAAACTTTTGTGCGCTCCCAGAGAATATTACCCTCAGGGGCGCTAGTGTTGGTATATTCGTGAATAAGTCACTAACTGAAAATAAGTGGATCTATTGTTTAGGAGAATACTATTTACTTGTTTAAGCGTTGTATTAGATAAATTGAGAAAATAACTAAAATAGTTCAAATACTAAGAAATAAGCATACTGAAAATGAATGGGTTATTTCCCTTGGTGATTATTTCCAGGAAGGAATGGGTTATTTCCCTTGGAAGCTTAAAAATTTTACTCCCACCGTTCATTCATGCTCAAATGTTATTCCTCCCGCCATTTACCCAAACAATTTTTCGAAATCAATTTATACTTAAAACCTCCCCAGACACATAAGCAATGTGTGTGTGACGTTTAAGAAAAATTGGTCAAGCCGTTTTGGCGCAAAACGAGGACATACCGATACACATACAGACATTTTCAGTTTTAATATGTAAGATTAATAATAATAATATTAATATATAAAGGATTGAGGTATCTCCTCCAAAAGATAGTCAAAATTGATGATGATGATGGTGGTGGTGGTGGTGATGATGATGATGGTGATGATGATGATGATGGTGGTGGTGGTGGTGGTGGTGATGATGATGATGATGGTGATGATGATCTTACAGCTTTTGCTCCTTGGATTTTGCTCATTTTCTCTTCGTCTTCTTTTTTCTTTTTTTCCTCTACCTTTTTCTTTTCCAGTTTCAACTTTTCCTTTAGAAATGGATCCTTCTGTTGTTTCCAAACATTAAACGACACTGTGGCAACAGTCAGTCTTTCTTTTTGTTCCTGGATTAAAAAAATGTTTAAACCTTTTCATTGAACCAAAATTTATTATGTGATGCACAACATAAAACAGACATGGAGAACTAAATTAAATCCATCATTATTATTATTATTATTATTATTATTATTATTATTATTATTATCACGATTCAAGCATGGTCATTGCCAGTGCTGCTTGACTGGCTCCCGTACTGGTGGCACGTAAAAAGCCCCATTCAGGCATGGCAGATACCAGTACCGTCTGACTGGCCTTTGTGCCAGTGGCATGTAAAAAGAACCCACTACACTCTCGGAGTGGTTGGCATTAGGAAGGCCATCCAACTGTAGAAACTTTGCCAGATCAGATTGGAGCCTGGTACAGCTTCCTGGCTTGCCAGTCCTGAGTCAAACCGTCCAACCCATGCCAGCATGGAAAGTGGACGTTAAACGACGATGACGACGACGATAATGATGATGATGATGATTATACATAAGGCGGGAAGCTGGCAGACCAAACAAAATGTTTAGCAGCATTTCATTTGTCTGCACGTTCTGAGTTCAAATTCTGGCAAGGTTCATTTTGCCTTTTATCCTTTAGGGGGATCAATATAATCCACTAGTCCCCTCCCACCAAATTTCAGGCTTTGTGCCTTTAGTAGAAAGGATTATTATTATCATCATCATCATCATCATTACTATTATTCATTATTATTATTATTATTATTATTATTATTATTATTTTATGTTTGACTTTTGTTTTGCATTTGTACAAGTTGGATCCAAGTCTCACCCAGAGACCTCAAGAGACAACAAGTTAGAAGTTCATGTAGGTGTTATGCCTAGGGTACCATATATTTGGATTTGTACATAGTGTTGTTCTAGAGAATGTTTAAGAAACCATAAGAAAATTATGTGTTTGCTTTAAAATTTGAGATCACATTGACAGTATTTTACGTAGGATATGGGCAGTTCCCATGAGCACTATCTTTTGAACTTCTATTATTATTATCATTATTATTATTATCATTATTATTATCATTATTATTATTACTACTACTACTACTATTATTATTATTATTACTATTACTATTATTATTAGTAGTAGTATTACTACTACTATTACTATTATTATTATTATTATTATTATTACTATTATTATTCCTATTATTATTATTACTTTTATTTTCTTTTCTTCGTCTTTTTCTTTTTCTTTTTGTATCTCCTTAATCTTCTTATCCTTCACTTGGCGCCACTTCTTAAAGGTTTCTTCACGGAGACGGGTTATTTCCGATTCCTTTGGTGGAACTTCACAGGATATTTTGGTGTCTTTTTGTTTGGTTTTGGTTTTAGTTTCGACATTGGAAATTGTACTGGAAAAAATTTAATTGAAAACAAATATATTTAAAAAAACAAACAAACAAACAAACAAAAACAAAAAAACAATAAATAATTAGAACGATATATTAATTGGATAGTTTAAATTTAAGCATGTGTGTGTGTGCGCGCGCGTGTGTGTATATGTAATGCAGTTGTTGTTGGCACTCCGTCGCTTACGACGTCGAGGGTTCCAGTTGATCGGATCAACGGAACAGCCTGCTCGTGAAATTAACGTTCAAGCGGCTGAGCACTCCACAGACACGTGTACCCTTAACGTAGTTCTCGGGGATATTCAGCGTGACACAGAGTGTGACAAGGCTGACCCTTTGAACTACAGGCACAATAGAAACAGGAAGTAAGAGTGAGAGAAAGTTGTGGTGAAAGAGTACAGCAGGGTTCACCACCATCCCCTGCAGGAGCCTCGTGGAGCTTTAGGTGTTTTCGCTCAATAAACACTCACAACGCCCGGTCTGGGAATCGAAACCGCGATCCTATGACCGCGAGTCCGCTGCCCGAATCACTGGGCCATTGCACCTCCACTGTAATGCAGTAAGAAGCAGAATAAAAGAATTATTCTTTGTATTAAGAGTATCATGGATTATATGATTAAGTCATCATTATCATCACCATCACCGTCATCATCATCACCATCACCATTATCACCACCACCACCACCGCCACTACCACCACCACCACCACCATCATTTGCCTGGTCAATGTAAATAATGTAAATAATTAATTATAAAAAAATATACTTACTTTTGGGTTTGGAGAGATTGGGGTTGTAATTCCTTCGAAACAGACTGTTTTCTCTTTGTGTTCTCGGTAAATACGTCAGATAACTGTGCCAATTCTTCCTGTTGGTTGTTTGGACTAAGAGTTCTTTCAGACTGTTGAGATTGTCGTCTCTGTTTACGAGGCTTCACTTTTGGTTTGTCATTATCAAGACTAGAACCATCTAATAATGTGGTGGCACCATTCTTGGAGATTTCACTTCTCTCTTCTGAATTGTTGTCATTAAAATGGTTCTCTGATTTAAAATTCTCTTCTTGATATTCTGTGGCCACTTTTTCATTTTCGACAAATCCAGTCATTTTTTGAACTGTTTCTTCTTTTTTATTGCTTTTTCGTTTGAGTAAACTCGAAAGGATATCATCATCATCATCATCGTCATCATAGTTAGAAAAGTTCTTCTTTGGCTCTTTGTCTACTGTATCTGCTTCAAGCATTCCTTGTTGACTCTCAGAGATAGAATCTTTCATTTTATAAGAGTCAGGCTCTTCTTGTAAGCTACTGTTGATGTTGTCTTCATTTGTCTCGTCTAGCTTTTGTAATGAATTATAGTTTGACTTTTGATTGCTTGTTTCAAGCAACGGTTCTTCAGAAAAGCCACCTTCTCCAAGAATATCGGATAAACTTTTACTTGGTTTACCATTTTTATTGGCAGGGGAAGAAGAAATAGAATCTGTTTTATGAGTTCTTGGTGTTGGTCTGCAAGAGTAAAAAAAACAAGTCATTCAATCTTATAAGCCAAATGTTTTGTCTTTTTCTAGTTTTAGGCATTAGACAGTAGCCATGCTGGGGCACTGCCTTTTAAAGTTTTTAGACAAAAGGATTGGTCCCAGTACTCAATTTTTTAAGCCGGGTATTTATTCTATCAGTCTCTTTTGCTGAATTGCTAAGTTACAGGGACATAAACACACTAACACTGGTTGTCAAGCAATGGTTGGCATTAGGAAGGGCATCCAGCTGTAGAAACTCTGCCAAATCAGATTGGAGCCTGGTGTAGCCATCTGGTTCGCCAGTCATCAATCAAATTGTCCAACCCATGCTAGCATGGAAAGCGGACGTTAAACAATGATGATGATGATGATGATGATACATATAAATCATCATCATCATCATTTAACGTCTGCTTTCCATGCTGGCATGGGTTGGATGGCTCGACTGAGGTCTGGCAATCCAGCAGCTGCACCAGGCTCTAATTTGATCTGGCAGAGTTTCTACAGCTGGATGCCCTTCCTAATGCCAACCACTTCGAGAGTGTAGTGGGTGCTTTTATGTGCCACCGGCACAGGAGCCAGTCCAGCAGCACTGGCAATGACCTCACTTGAATGGAAACCAGACAGCTGCTCTGGCAATGATCACGCTCGGATGGTGCTCTTAGTGCTCCACTGGCACAGGTGCCAGTCATCAAATTTGGTTCAATCACGATTTCGATTTCACTTCAACATTTAAATTTAATTTGCCAAAATGTTTTCATCGCTTTGAAACCATGACCTGTTCACTGACAAAATTCCATACTGCACAGAATTTTGGCAAATTAAATTTAAATATTGAAGTGAATCTAAAAGTTTTGGTGTGTTTTAAATGGCTTATAAACACTTTCCACGCTGCAACTGATTATATATGTATGTATATATGTATATATATATATATATATATATATATATATATATATATATATATATATATATATATATACAATGCAGCATGGAATTTTGTTAGTGAACAGGTCGCAGTCTCAAAGCGACGAAAATATTTTGGCAAATTAAATTTAAATGTTGAAGTGAATCTAACAGTTTTTGTGTGCTTTAAATGGCTTATAAACAACTTTCACGTTGCAATTGTTTTCGTTCCAGCACATGATCTCAGATCAGGTCACTTGCTATGCAAGTACATTCCTGTAAATTATCGATGTTTTTGAAAATTTTTCAGAACTCACATTGGAGAAGATGTAGCTGTTGTCTCTCTTTTATCATTCTTTGGTTCTTGCATGGTTTTGGTACTTTTTAGAAATCTGTGTCGTGGAAGATCTGTTTCAGAACAGCTCTGCAATGACTCTACAAGAAAGACGTAATAAATAAATTATAAGAATGTTTACCAAAACCCAAAATGTGTGTGTGTGAGAGAGAGAGAGAGAGAGAGAGAGAGAGAGAGAAAGTGAGAGAGAGAGAGAGAGAGAGAGAGAAAGTGAGAGAGAGAGAGAGAGAGAGAGAGAGAGAGAGACAGAGACAGAGACAGAGAGGGGGAGAGAAAGAGCTCTTAATCATCTGTCACACACTTTCCACATTCTACTACACTTACCTATTCACCCAGTTTTTCCATTCTTTGATCCCTATTCACTGTCTCATTAATCTTGTACCTTGATGGTATGCCGTTACCAGCTCTGTCTGTCTGTCATCTGTCTGTCTGTCACTCTCTCTCTTATGTCCATATGTCCCTCATTTCTGTCTGTCTGTCTCTCTCTTATGTCTATCTGTCTCTCTCTTATGTCTGTCTGTCTGTCTGTTTGTCTGTCTGTCACTCTCTCTCTTATGTCCGTATGTCCCTCATTTCTGTCTGTCTCTCTCTCTCTCATGTCTATCGGTCTCTCTCTTATGTCTGTTGTTTGTCTGTTTGTCTGTCTCTCTCTCTCTCTCTTTCTCTCTCTCTCTCCCCAGCTGGGGGAAGTTCATAATTCACATCTTCAGCAAGACATCTCCTCCTTCCCTCTGTCATTCTTTCCCATCCCTTAAATACTACACCCCCACTTGGCTGGGTGGGGGCATGTGTTGACTGTACATTATGACCTCACCAGTGCTGGTGCCATTAAAAAAAAACATCCAGTATAATCCATAAAGTGGATGGCATTAGGGAGGGCGTCCAACTGTGGACACCATACCAAAGCAGATATTGGAAGCATGACACTCATTCAAACCTACCAAATCATCTGACCCATGACAGTATGGAAAAAGGGATGTTAAATGATCATCACTATCATTGTTTAATGTCTGTTTTCCATGTTGGCATGGGTTGGGCAGTTTGAAAAGACCTGGCAAGCCAGAGACCTTCCACCAGGCCTCAATTGTCTGTTTAGGCATGGTTTCTACAGTTGGATACTCTTCCTGATGCCAACCACTTTACAGAGTAGATTGGGAGCTTTTTATGTGGCACCAGCAACCATAATCTTGCAAGACATAGACTTCTCAGCTGAGAGAGGGACAGAGGTAACCGTCTTACTGTTAAGGAGATATGTGACTACCTCAGTGGGACAAGGAAGTTTGGAGAGAGAGAGAGAGAGAGAGAGAGAGAGAGAGAGAGAGGGAGTTTGATTTAATTGTATACTGTCAATTTAATATGACAGTCCCCTGAAGGGAATAATACTACTGTTGGTTAGACCTAGGAAGCTGCACCGCTTCCTGTTGGCTTTGACACATTTCCTTGTCCTTATGTTTACAAGGGGGGAGACAAGCACCTGCACCCAGCTAAGCCTGCATCCAGAGACATGTTTCTGAGTCTTTGCTCATCATCAGTCTGGAGTAGCATGACCTGCTAGTCGAAGATGCCTGTCAAGCTATTGTGAACATATAATAAGTCTAGTGAAACACATTCACTAATTTCAAATTTAGAAATAGTTGACAGTATACAACTACTTCATCGTATCACTACTGCATAAATCTCTTTGAGAGATTTAGAAATGTATTACTTCTAAACAGTATGATTTGTTTTTTATAAACATCAAATGACTATGGGAGTCCAGAAGGGTAAAACAGAAACCAAAGAGGTCCAATAGTTGAGAAACATTGCTATAAATCAATAATGTAATAACAATAAAAATATTAATATTGATTTATACAGTTCTATATTTAAGAGATGAAGAATTATGTACATTATTTACATTATTTACATTTGATGGATATTTGTCCTCATCATGTTTGTTGTTCACACAACGTTTCGGCTTATATACCCTCCAGCCTTCATCAAGTGTCTTGGGGGAAATTTCGAACCTGGGTTCTCATTCCTAAGGTGTTTCTTTTTTTTTGGCATATGGCATATGGCGTAGTGGTTAAGAGCGCGGGCTACTAACCCCAAAATTCCGAGTTTGATTCCAGGCAGTGACCTGAATAATAATAATAATAATAACATTGAAAAACACCTTAGGAATAAGAACCCAGGTTCGAAATTTCCCCAAGACATCTGATGAAGGCTGGAGGGTACATCAGCTGAAATTCAATTCAATGCAATGTTGGAATCAGCTTCAATGTTTTATAAGCTGAACTGTCAGTGACCCAACGGGTTATGGGTTTACAACAAACAAGATGTGGACAAATATCCGTCAAATGTAAATAATGTAATATTGATTTAACATACTTATTTCTTTATTGCCTACAGGGGGCTAAACATAAAGGGGACAAACAAGGACAGACAAAGGGATTTAGTCGATTACATCGACCCCAGTGCGTAACTGGTACTTATTTAATCGACCCCGAAAGGAATGAAAGGCAAAGTCGACCTCGGCGGAATTTGAACTTCAAACATTAATGGCAGATGAAATACCACTAGGCATTTTGCCCGGTGTGCTAATGATTCTGCCAGCTCGTTACCTTAAATAATAGTAATAATAATAATGATAATAATTTATTTCTTTATTGCCCACAGGGGCCTAAACATAGAGGGGACAAACAAGGACAGACAAAGGGATTAAGTCGATTAGATCGACCCCAGTGTGTAACTGGTACTGAATTTATTGACCCAAAAGGATGAAAGGCAAACTTGACCTTGGCAGAATTTGAACTCAGAACGTAATGGCAATGTAACTGGTACTGAATTTATTGACCCAAAAGGATGAAAGGCAAACTTGACCTTGGTGGAATTTGAACTCAGAACGTAATGGCAGACAAAATACTGCAAGGCATTTTGTCCGGCATCCTAACGATTCTGCCAGCTCGCCACCCTCTTGATTTAACATATTGTAAATGTAAAACAACAATAACGATATATCTTTCTTGAGATGATTGAAGAGGGAATGGAAGAATAATGAGATGGACCAGAATGTGTGACAGGGTGGACAGAGCAAAAGCATGATGGGAAAAAGACAGGGATATGCTAGCGGTGGTGGTAGTTGGGGGGGGGGGCTAGATGGAAGGGATTGCAATAACAGGTGCAAACCCTTGCAAAATGTTTGTTTCCACACTAATACTTTCATACGATGATAGAATAATATATTAATAAATGACCACTTAAATATTGACCAGTAAAATTATGTTGTGAAGCAATCGTAAAATAACTCACCAGCTAACAATGATTGGTCTTCACTGGATGATAAATCTGTACCTTTCCTGAAAAGTAATTCAAGGTTATTAATAGTGATTGATTTCTAACACCCTCTCATATATATCTATATTATATATATATATATATATATATATATATATATATATATATATATATATATATATATATAAATAAAATATTCAAACACTGACATTTGAAGTTAGATGTCACTACTGTTCATATCATCTGTGGATAAATTCAAAATTTGATGATATCACCAGTAGTAGCATGGGTGGAACGCAGTTATGATAGCTTTAAGGAGCTATGAAATATAAATTTGCACGAAGCGTAATGATGCTTAATGAGCATCTACCTGCTAGAAATAAGAGCCAAGTCTTAAATAATCCACCGTAGCGCACCAATATAACAGAGAAAAACAGTATGCGAGGAAAACAGAAAGAATTAAAACATTTAACAGCACAAATAAAAATATTATGCAATTAGGGATATCCACAAACCAGGTTTCGGCTTTTGGTTATTCAACCTTGAGCCTCGTCAGTGTGGACTACCAGTTTAAATCCATGACTGTTCACGTTAGTCTCTGACTGTGCAACTGGTTTTGTTTTGCGCCAAAATCAGAGCACATGGTGCATAAAAATATATAAATGAAATATTCAAACACTGATATATATATATATATATATATATATATATATCTGGGATGAGGTGGTGAAGCACGACCTTCAAACATTGGGCCTTACCAAGGCAATGACTAAGGACCAAGACCTTTGGAGATATGTTGTGCTTGAGAAGACCCGACAAGCCAAGTGAGACCATAACCCGTGGCCTATGCCAGTGGGTGTAACCAGCTCACTTATGAGTACCCTTCATTCATTGGACAATAAACTTTGCTTGCAAAGACCTATTGAGGCAAGTGAGATCAAATCAAATCAAAATCGCTGACGTGGCTGATTGAAGGCCAACGATTCAGAGTTATGTCATTTTGCATGAAAATAATTTGAAAATTAAGATACATTCAAAATATATTTTGAAACTATCAGTGTATATTTAGAGTTTACATACCTGGATAAAGAATGTTCTGGTAACATCTCTAACCTGTTTGATTGGAATTCTTTTTTCGTCTGTGTAGAATCAGTTGAGCTATTTAAAACATCGTCAAAGTTAGCATCTCTCCAGAGAGAACGTTTCATTTCAGAATTTCTCCCAGAGATGTCATTTGACCGCAAAGGGCTTCTGAACTGATTTGATTTTAATGAAAAATCTGTATCTGATGTTTTGTTAATTATATTTGCATGTTTGTCAAATATAGATCTTGTAGAATCAAACCTCAAAGTATCGTTAAAATTGAAAGATTTCTGCTTCGACTCAATTCCAGATATTGCCTTGTGCTTGTTCATGCCCACATGAAGTAAATTATCTAAAGAAAAAACAAGAAAAAAAACAACATAAGTAAATGGATATTTAACAGAGGCGAAATGATTCTTTCTGCTACAGACCCCATTGTTCAACTGGTACTTATTTTATGGGGATGAAAGGCAAAGTTAATCCTGGCATAAAAAGAGGCAAAATAAAAGAAAAACATTTGGCATTAAACATTAAAAGATGGAATGGAAAATTAGGTGAGTAATGAAAGAAGAATTGCAGATAATAAGGAATAATGTACTGGACTGATTCATTGAAAAATATGGATGTGATTATTAAGATTTATTACATCTGGAACCATGTAATTTAATCAGTTCTTTCTTTTTAATCCTTTTATTAATATCTTTCCATTGAAATATATTTCTTTGTTTCAAATTTCAGAAAGTAATGAAGAATTTAGTAAAACAACTTA
The DNA here is from genome assembly GCF_046866305.1 of Octopus bimaculoides. Taxonomy (NCBI): domain Eukaryota; kingdom Metazoa; phylum Mollusca; class Cephalopoda; order Octopoda; family Octopodidae; genus Octopus; species Octopus bimaculoides. The sequence goes on along the minus strand of NC_142929.1, from coordinate 189,045,968 downwards.
GTCATTATTAAACTGATGTTTGGAATCTAAATTCACGTGAGTGATGGAGGGTTTCAATGTTGATCGGCATAAAAGACGTTTGTATCACGAAGCAAGAGACCCTCTCAAGCAGGTTCTTCTCAAAAGAGCTGAAAACACTGGGGATGGTTTGAGGATTATCGGCCACTATTTTCACAGGTGGGATGACTGCATAGAGGTTGCTTTGTCGGCTCAGGTCAATCCTTCTCAAGCACACCTGTATAGGTGTTTAACACACAGGACAGCCTCCTATTGAAAGTCATTGAAACAGACATTCATTTAACAGATTTGTTCCTAGCTTAAAAGACTTTTCATCCATTTTCCTGCTGCATTTGGTTTGGTCTCTCAGCATCTTGCTTGTCTGCACTGCTGTTACTGTATATATCTCACCATTATTTGCATGAGATATTTGTCCACATATCCTGTTCGTTTGATGATGATTATCAATTGGCTCCTGACTATTCTCAGTTAGTGAAAGCATATTATGTATATTGTATTACTGTATTGAATTCATCATCATCATCATCATCGTCTAATGTCCGTTTTCCATGCTGGCATGGGATGGACGGTTCAACTTCGGTCTAGGAAACCAGGAGGCTGCACCAGGCTCCAGTCTGATCTGGCAGAGTTTCTACAGCTGGATGCCCTTCCTAATGCCAACTATTCTGTGAGTGTAGTGGGTGCTTTTTATATGCCACTGGCACAGGGGCCAGAGGAGGCTGGCAACAGCCACGATCAGTTGGTACTTTTTATGCGCCACTGGCATAGAAGCCAGTCAAGGCAGCGCTGGCATTGGCCATGTTCGGATGGTGCTTTTTACGTGCCACCGACATTACGTACCACTGGCACGGGGATCACAACTACAATTTCCATTTGATGTTGATGTACTTGACTCAATAGGTCTCCTCAAGCACAGCATGTCACCCTATGATCCAAGGTACTTTTGAATGGGCTGGGGCTGGTTATGCGACACTGGTGTAGCTAACAGCTGTGAACTCACTTTATTTGCCGGGTCTTCACAGTCACAGCATATCTCCAGAGATTTCGGTCTGTCGTTATTGCCTCTGTGAGGTCCAACGTTCGAAAGTCTTGCTTTACCATCTCATCCCATGTCTTCCTGGGTCTCCCTCTACTCCAGATTCCTTCCACTGTTTGGGAGTGGCACTTCTTCACACAGCTCACCTCATCCAGCCATAGTACATGACCATACCAGCGCAGTCGTCTCTCTTGTACGCCACATCCGATGCTTCTTATGTCCAAGATTTCTCTCAGGGCGCTTACACTCTGTCGTGTGTATACACTGACATTACATATCCAGTGGATCATGCTAGCTTCATTTCTTTCAAGCCTACGCATGTCCTCTGCAGTCACGGCCCATGTTTCACTGCCGTGAAGCATGGCAGTTCGCACACATGCATTGTACAACCTACCTTTCACTCTGAGCGAGAGGCCCTTTGTTAAACAAAATCTGTATATTACCTAACAATAAATACAAGGTACACGTAGGCACAGAAAATAACACAAGACTTTCATCATTCAAAGGGTCATTTGTGTATAATGGAATGAAATCTGAAATGAAAAAGTAATTTTGATATGATAAATAGATATATACTCTTTTACTTGTTTCAGTCATTTGATTGCGGCCATGCTAGAGCACCACCTTTAGTCAAGCAAATCGACCCCAGGACTTATTCTTTGTAAGCCTAGTACTTATTCTATCGGTCTCTTTTGCCGAACTGCTAAGTTACGGGAACGTAAACACACCAGCATCGGTTGTCAAGCGATGTTGGGTGGGGGGAACAAACACAGACACACAAGCACATATATATACATATATACAACGGACACACAAACATATACACACACACATACATATGCATATATATATAAATATATACGACGGTTTCTTCCAGTTTCCATCTACCAAATCCACTCACAAGGTTTTGGTCGGCCTGAGGCTATAGTAGAAGACACTTGCCCAAAGTGCCACGCAGTGGGACTGAACCCGGAACCATGTGGTTGGTAAGTAAGCTACTTACCACACAGCCACTCCTGCGCTTATATGTAAAAATCTTTTTAAAATGACCTTAAAGTAACTCAAAGAAAAACTTCGTTATTCTTTATTTTTAATAAAAACAATTAAATAGAAGCGAGTGAGAGAGAGAGAAAGAGAACGCACAGCAAGGAAAGAAGGTAAAAGTAATAGAGTATGTGGGGAAAGGAAAAGAGGTACTAAATGAAATCTCAGTGGAGAAGGAGTGGAAGAAAATTGATGAGGATGAAATTGAGAGAGAAAAAGTTATAAAGATAGAGAAAGACTAATAGGATTAGAGGTAGTAAATAAAGAAGAGATGGAAAGAGAGAGAGGCAGCATTGCAAGGAAAGGGATACAAATGAAGGGAGTAAAATGTTAAAAAATGCTATCTTGAAGTGAATTAAAATTAGATTTCTAATTGAAGCATGCAGTTGAAAACCACATTTTGATAAAAAAATAATTTAGATTTTTAAGAATTTTCTTGATAGTATAGACTTTAATAACTGCTTCCTTCTCGCAAAAGTTACATCTTCATAACTTATTAATAAACAGCTTTCTTTATCATAGTATAGATGTTTTACCTTCATCCTTGCTGTAGCAACTGTTATTGGAATCTCTGGGAGAAAATCCCGTACCATAACCACGAGCACGCCTTTCCTCCATTTTGGCTTCTAATTCCAGTTGAAACGAATCCTTTTTAGGTTTGTGAGGTGTTTCCTCAATTTCATCCATCATCTTTGGAGAAATTTAAAAGAATTACCAAAAAAAACAAAACAATCTTTAGAGAAAAAACAAAATTATTCTATTCTGCTTTGTTGCTAACAATGAAGTTTGGTGTTTATGAAAACAAAAACAAAATAAAATATAAATTTGAAACAAAAATAAACGTAAAGCAAATTTTTCTAAAAGAAAGGAAAGTATGATACAAAAATATCTTCATCATCATCATCAACAATGTAATAACAATAAAAACATTTTACTTCGTTTTTGGATTTGGTTTGCAAGATTCTTTATGTGAATTCGTGTATTGAAGCATATTTTGTTGTGTTTGGGGAGAGTCATTCCCTTTTAGTGCCTTATTAATTTAACACGCTCACAGGTAAAGTTTCCACTCATTTACTTATTTATTTTTCCTAAAAGTTTTGTTGCTTTGGAATGGAAAATTTTAGGAAAAATAAGTAAATGAGTGGAAATAATAGGGCACTAAAAGAGAATGACTCTCCCCAGACATAAAAAGATAATAAAAATGTTAATATTGATGTAACATCTTGTAAATGTAAAACAACAATAATGATGTATCTTTCCTGGGGTGATCAAAAAAGGAATAGAAAAATAACGAGATGGACCAGAATGTGTGACAGGGTGGACAGAGCAAAAGCATGATGAGAAAAAGACAGGGATATGGTGGGGGTGGGGCTAGATGAAAGGGATTCGCAATAACAGATGTAGACATAGGGAAAACTTGATAAAGAGTGATGGGTGACAATAGAGGTGACTCAGATAAGAGAGAAAAAGTGCAAGGTGAAGTTAGTGTTTTGAGTAGGATGAAGAGGATGTTCCAATAAAGCTTGTTCATCATCATCATCAACATCATTTAACGTCCGTTTTCCATGCTAGTATGGGTTGGACGATTTGACTGGGAACTGGCAAACCAGATAGCTGCACCAGACTCCAGTCTGATCTGGCAGAGTTTCTACAGCTGGATGCCCTTCCTAACGCCAACCACTCCAAGAGTGTAGTGGGTGCATTTTACGTGCCACCGGCACCAGGGCCAGTCTGGCAGTACTGGCAATGGCCACGCTCAAAAAGGTGTTTTTTACGTGCCACCTGCACAGCAGTCAGTCCAATGTCTTGTTCACACGCCACCAGCAACTTACACACACGACGTTACATCAGAATGGGAAACTTTGGAATTAGTTCTTGCTCAGTAAGAAAAAAAAAGTTTCTAGGTTTCAAATTATCATTCAGAGAAGAAGAATGTCAGCAAAAACTGAAGTGGATCATAATATAAAAGAAGATAATAATAATAATGATAATAATAATAATAATAATAATAATAATAATAATAATAATAATAGAATAGACAACACATCAGAAAGTTATAAGTGCAGAATTTGTGGACAAAATGGTGAAACCGAATGGCATATTACCAGCCAATGTACGCCACTAACCCAGAGACGCCACGACAATATAGCAAGGCTTGTCCATTGGACACTTTGCAACAAGTATGGACTTGACAGACAAAAAATTGGTACGACCACAAACCCGAAGGCATCATCGAAAATGATAATGCAAAGATCCTGTGGGATTTTATGATTCAGTGCAACCATGAGATAGAGAATAGGAAGCCAGACATAGTCTTAATTGAGAAACAAAGCAAACTATGCTGGATCATAGATATAGTATGCCCAGCTGACAACAAGGTATGCGATAAGGAAGAAAGAAAAGTCAATAGATATGACAGGTTAGCTTGGGAAGTTAAGCAGTTGTGGTCGATGAAAAAGGTAGCAGTAGTACTAATAATTGTCGGAGCCCTGGGAACAGTGAGCAAAAATCTCGAGAAGTACATGGAACAAATAGGGGCTGCAATAAGGGTGGAGCACTTGCAGAAAACAGCACTGCTTGGAACCGCTGGAGTACTCCCGAAGGTACTCGAAAAATAAGAGGTGTTACTTTAGTTCACTGGTAGTGAACAGCTGACACCGTAGTACATCTCCCCCGTTAGAAGCTGTGCAAAGGGAATAAATGATAATAATAATAATAATAATAATAATAATAATAATAATAATAATGACAATAATAATAATAATAATAATAATAATAATCCTTTCTATTATAGGCACAAGTCCTGAAGTTTTGGGGGAGGGGACAAGTCAGGCGAAGGTAAAGAATACGTATACCTGGGGGTTAGGGTTAGGGTTAAGGTTTAGGGTTAGTGTTTTTGTTACGCCGAAAACTGGTGATGTACGTATTCTTTACCTCCGCCGACTAGTCGAATTACATCGACACCAGAATTTCACTGGTACTTATTTAATCGACTCCAAAAGGATGAAAGGCAACGTCGACCTTGGCGGAGTTTGAACTCAGAACGTTGCGGCAGACGGAATACCGCTAAACATTTCGACCGGTGTGCTAACGATTCTGCCAGCTCGCTACCTTAAAAAAAAAAAAAAATTTTAATAATAATAATAATAATAATAATAATAATAATAGTAGTAGTAGTAGTAGTAGTAGTAGTAGTAATAATCCTTTCTGCTATAGGCACAAGCCCCGAAATTTTTCTAGGATTGAGCTAGTCGAGTATGTCGACCCCTAGGAATCAATTGGCCCCACCCCACCCCCAAAATATTAATAATACAAAGCCATATGAAGAATCAGATAAGGAAGATGAATGAAGTAAATGTTTCTATTCTGAATGTTGGGAATAATTTCATGACTGGAGACGATGTTTCCAAGGAGATTTCAAAACGAGCATCAATATAACAATACTTACAATTAAGGTAGAATGATAATTACTTATAAACTTTGTGTCCAGAATATAGGAATATTTTGATAGCGTCAAAGTGGCGTATATTTGTCATTTCAATATAAATTACGTCCACATTCAGTTAAATATGTTTGCCAACAAATGATATAAACATTAACAACTTTACTGAAACTTATTTATGCCTGTTGCTAAGTTGCTTACCTCTCCTGTGTTTCTTGCTTCTCCCATTACCTCCCCTGATTATTATCATCATTATTATCTTTCATTCAATATAAGTCTGCGAACTGACAGAATCGTCAGTATTCCGGACAAAATGCTTAGTAGCATTTCGTCTGCCTTTACATTTTGAGTTCAAATTCCGCTGAGGTCAACTTTGCCTTTCATCTTTTCGGAGTTCGGTAAAATAAGTACCAGTTGATAACTGGGGTCGATGTAATCATCTTGCCCGCTTCCCCCTAATTTTAGGAAAGGATTACTTTTCATACAAAAAGTAGACTCTTACCACAATGGGTAGATTAATTATTCCGCAAGTTTGGGACTGGAAGTGTCCTGGATTTCTGAACTGTCCGGTTTTCTGGAGACAGCCAGAATATGTACTTAAGCTATGAAACGTAAAGAACTAATTCGTATTCAACTGATTCAAATTAATGTCTGGATCGGGGTTTGTTTGATATTATTAATCTACTTACAATTCTGAAAATATATCATGCTGTACTATGTATACAGCATAATGTTTATCGGTTGAAAATTAAACGAAGAAAAATAAATAAATATGATTATTTTCAATATTTTTTGGGGAAAATACACTACTTAAGCAGAGTATGTTTAATCTTTATCAATCCATGTTAAAAAGTAAAGAACAATCTGTTTTTAACACAGTTTGAAAATTAACCAACATCAGAAACACCGTTTGTTAACTCAATACAGGGTACAACATACGTTTGCTATAACGAATTGATCGTGTATGGTGCCCAGGTGCACGACGTTCTCAGATTTTTGGAAACCGTATACAATAATTGGGTACTTTTTGGTTATCTCACCCCCATTAAAAAATTGCCATTAAAAAATTGGGTTATCTCCCCTCTAAAAAATCGAGTTAATGTGGCGACAACAGATTGGATTAAACGAGTTAGATTCTTTTGATTCAATACTTCAGTTGTTGATATTTGGCCTCCTCAACTGGAATGGAATGGTTTGTTTATAAAAATGTTATCAGATTCAGTAAGATGTTTAATTTTTTTCAGTTTTCATATTTATTAATTTTTTCCGTTTTCGTGTTTATTAATTTTTGTAGTTTTGTATGGTTTATTATAAAAATGTTACCAGATTCAAAACGATGTTTCATCTATTCACTTTTTATGCTTATTAATTTTTTTCATTTTTTTTTTGTTTTGTTTTATTGAGGGTTAAACAATATTTCTCGTAAAACGGGGGAGATAACACAATTTTTTAATGGGGGTGAGATAACCAAAAAGTAGCAACAATTGTAACTAAACTTACATAAAATATTCTGGGTGCTTATGCAAAATGATGAAAGAATAAATACTTATTTTCAAAAGGAAGATATTTAATATTATTCTAAAACAGAATTAAATAAAACAAATTTCTTATTTGTGCATTCGAAATAAATAAATGTTATTTTTCTAAATTTTATCTGTATGACCCCTATCTATTTCTTCGAGAACCTGTCTCTGCAAAACTTGGGCTCTCATAATTACTCTGTCATGTACTCCTACTCCTCATCCTTTTCCCTCTCTGTCTCTGATTTTTTTTATCACTGTATGTTTGTAGGAGGAGAGGTGTTCAGTTCTTCTACTCATTGCCTGCTACCAAACCTACGATGAGCCCTCATTTTCCTCCTCTCAAGTTAACTTTCTCTGTGTATCTCTTTTATTCTCTATCTCCTTATACAGAGAGATTATTTGTCAGGGTGAATGAAACTACTCTAAGTATGGGCCCATGGATTAGAAAACCATAGTTGGTCGAGGGTTTGTGCCCATGGTAATCAAGGCGATCCTTGGTTGACTCCAATTGGAACCTATCCTGCATCAAGAGAACTGCATCATCCATATGTTCGCGTATTTTGTACATTATGTATACTTTTTTTATCCACTTCTTTTTTTTTTATCGGCACTTCTTTACACAGCTGTTCTCGGTCATGTGATGCGTATGAACGAGGACAGCTGTGTAAAGAAGTGTCAATATCTAACCGTGGGGGGAACCTGTGGTAAAGGTAGACCCAGGAAGATATGGGACGAAGTGGTGAAGTATAATCTTCAAACTTTGAACATCACAGAGGCAATGACTAGTGACCAAGACTTTTAGTGATCTGCTGTGCTTGAGAGGACCCGTCAAGCCAAGTGCACTCGTGCTGGTGTCATGTAGAGAACACCTTTCCGAGTTGTTGGGCTTCACGGAGGCAAAGTGACTGAGTTCCTCTTGAGCGTTGGGCCTCATGGAAGCAAAATGGCTGAGTTCCTTTCGAGCGTTAGGCCTCACAGAGGCAATGACCAAGACCTTTGGCGTTATGTTGTGCTTGAGAAGAAGACCCATCAAGCTAAGCAAAATCGCAGTCGTAGCAAATACCTGTGTCACGCAATTGGCATCCGTGCCAGTGGTACGTAAAAGCACCCATTACACTCTCGGAGTGGTTAGCGTTAGGAAGGGCATCCAGCCGCAGAACACCATGCCAAATCAGACTGAAGTCTGGTGCAGCCTTCCAGCGTGCCAGCCCGGTCAAATCGTCTAACCCATGCCAGCATGGACAACGGACGTTAAATGATGATGATGTATCTGTCCCCTTCTTCTCCTTTCTCTTCACCTTTATATTCAACAACCCACTTCTCACAAACTGTAAACTGTTCTTGTAATGTCCCCTCAGCTGATGCCCCTGTGGCAATAAAAAAAATTATGCTTTCCTTATTAAGCTATCGCAAGGCTGTGAACTGGCTGAATCATTAGTGCGTCGGACAAGAAGCTAAATAACATTTAGAGATTCTACGTTTTGAGTTCAAATCCCACTCGAGTTAACTTTGCATTTCACTCTTTCAGGGTTGATAAAATAAAGTACCAATCAAGTACTGAGATCAACAATATCGACAAATTCCTCTAAACCTGCTGGCCTCATGCCAAAATTTGAAACCTTGAAGGCGGTGAGCTGACAACATCGTTAATGCGCCGGAAAAATGTTTAGTGGCATTTCTTCCACCTCTTTACGTTCTAGGTTCAAATTCCTCTGAGACTGATTTTGCATTTCATCCTTTCGGGGTTAATAAAATAAGTACAAGTTGAGCACAGGAGTCGATGTTATTGACTTATCCCCTCCCCCGAAATTGCTGGCCTTGTGCCTATAGTAGAAAGAATTATTATTATTACTATTATTATTATTATTTTATGTTTGACTTTTGTTTTGCATTTGTACAAGTTGGATCCAAGTCTCACCCAGAGACCTCAAGAGACAACAAGTTAGAAGTTCATGTAGGTGTTATGCCTAGGGTACCATATATTTGGATTTGTACAGTTTTGTTCAAGTGAATGTTTAAGAAACCATAAGAAAATTATGTTTGCTTTAAAATTTGAGATCACATAGACAGTATTTTACGTAGGATATGGGCAGTTCCCATGAGCACTATCTTTTGGACTTCAGCCATTTTGGGGTTTCCTGGTATCTGAGCTAGGTAGTAATCAGCCCGTTTCGCTGTCATTCCCAGGGCACCTATGACAATAGGTATTGTTTTCGTCTTCAGATTCCACATTTTGCTAATTTCTATTTCAAGATCTTTATATTTGCTCAGTTTTTGGTAGGTCTTGACAGATACGTTTATATCAATTGGGACAGTCATATCAATGAGGAGGCATGATTTTTGTCTGAAGTCTTTCAGTATGATGTCTGGCCTATTTGCGTCTATCTTTCTGTCAGTTTGAATGGTGAAGTTCCAGAGGAGTGCAATGTGATCATTTTCAAGTACTGGGGGTGGTTTGTGTTCCCACCAGTTTTTATCATGGGGCAAGTCCAGGTTTTTGCATATTACCCAGTGAATATATTGTGCAGCTCTATCATGCCTGTTGAGATACTCTGTAGGCGCAAGCAGACTGCACATGGAGACAACATGATCGATGGTCTCATTTTGTTGTTGGCATATACGACATAATGGGGAGCTGCCGTTCTTTAATATGTTGGCCTGGTAGTTCTTTGTAGGTAGGCATTGATCTTGGGCTGCTATGATAAACCCCTCTGTTTCTGATTTCAATCCAGAGGCCATTAACCATTGGTGGGTAAGGGCTTTGTCAATATCTGCATTATTCGCTCTCTTTGGGTATTTGCCATTGAGAGGTTTTCTATGCCATTTTTCAGTCATAATAGCTAAGGCACCAATTTTAGCACGGGTTTTCAAGCGCTTAGCTTTTTCTGTAGGTGTTTCTAGTTCGTCTAATTCTTGAATTTGTTGCAATTGGAATTCACTTAGATATTCCTTTGCCTGTTTTGTTACTGAGTAAGATGCTTTCTTGCTTTCATATTTTAAGACAAGTTTTAGCATCCAGTCCTCAGAGTTTTTCATATAGGTGTCTAGGCCAATTGTGGCTACCTTCATTGATAATGCCCTGCCGTGGAATGTAAACAACATGTTCTAACGGTGTCATGAGATCTTTTCCCTTGAATAAAATTAGTGCCGTAGTTTGTCAACAACAACTATTAGCGGTACTGTTATTTATGACATCGTTCGTGTATTTGTACTGGTTTAGTTTTAGGGTTAGGGTTCGGGTTTTAGGGTTATTATTATTATTATTATTATTATTATTATTATTATTATTATTATTATTATCATTATCCTTATCGGAACTTTCTGATTTGACGGGCAACACTTTTCATTTATGTTTTATGTAGTGTTTTTGGTACCGAAACACTTTCAAACTTCGTATGCTTGAATATTTTGTGTTATAGAACAGATAAAAATTATTGTAAAAAATTGTCGTATTTCGGTAATTTCAACCAACCACTGACGTCTATTGAGGTGAAAACAATTACTGCCGTGGAATGTAAACAACATGTTCTAACGGTGTCATGAGATCTTTTCCCTTGAATAAAATTAGTGCCGTAGTTTGTCAACAACAACTATTAGCGGTACTGTTATTTATGACATCGTTCGTGTATTTGTACTGGTTTAGCTTTAGAGTTTTAGGGTTAGGGTTAGGGTTAGGGTTAGGGTTACGTTAGGGTTATGATTATTTTTGGCATAACCTCACTGTACTCTTTCACCACAACTTTCTCTCACTCTTACTTCCTGTTTCTGTTGTGCCTGTAATTCAAAGGATCAGCCTTGTCACACTGTGTCACGCTGAATCTCCCCGAGAACTACGTTAAGGGTACACGTGTCTGTGGAGTGCTCAGCCACTTGCACGTTAATTTCACGAGCAGGCTGTTCCGTTGATCGGATCAACTGGAACCGTCGACGTCGTAAGCGACGGAGTGCCAACACAACAGCTTCCTCATTATAAGTAGCAGAATGAATTTAGTGTGTGAAATTGTTATTTGTGTATGTACTCTGTTAAAGTTTGCTAGGTCTTGGTTTGTACTTTTGTATGAAAGTATATTCTTTGGTACATTTTGGTTATTTCACCCCATTAAGATTTTGAGTTATCTCTGCCCTGTCATGCCATGCCCTGCCCTCCCCTGCCATTCCCTGCCCTGCCCTGCCCTGCCCCTCCCCCCGTTTTACGAGAAATATCGGTACTTTTGGCTATCTCCCTCAACTAAAAAATTGTTTAACCCTCAATAAAACAAAAAAAAAAGTGAAAAGATGAAACATGTTATTGAATCTGATAATATTTTTGTAATAAATCATACAAAACTGAAAAGATTAATAAACATGAAAACTGAAAAAAATTAATAAACATGAAAATTGACAAAAATTAAACGTCTTACTGAATCTGATAACATTTTTATAACAAATCATACCATTCCGATTGAAGAGGCAAAAAGTCAACAATGTGTTGAAGTATTGAATCAAAAGGATCTAATGCTTTTAATCCAGTTTCTTGTCGCCACATTAACTCGATTTTTTAGTGGGAAGATAACCCAGTTTTTTAATGGCTGTTTTTTAATGGGGTCGAGATAAGCAAAAAGTACCTTTTCTTTGTTTATATGTGTTTAATCTGTGGTATTTGCTGAACATAGGTTGAGTAGGAAGACCTGGAATTTGGAAGACTTATTTTTTGCACATATATGGAAACCTACAAAAATTTCGGTACTTTTTGGTTATCTCACCCCCGTTAAAAAAATTGCCATTAAAAAATTGGGTTAAAAAATTGTTTGTGTGTCTGTTTGTCCTCACAACATCGCTTGACAACCGATGCCGGTGTGTTTACATTCCCGTAACAAGCGGTTCGGCAAAAGACTGAAACAAACCACACCATTCCTATTGAAGAGGCCAAACGTCAACAATGTGCTGAAGTATTGAATCCAAAGAATCTAACTCTTTCAATCCAATCTGTTGTCGCCAGATTAACTCGATTTTTTAGAGGGGAGATAACCCATTTTTTTAATGGGGGTGAGATAAGCAAAAGGTACCAAACAAACAAAAACATGAATTCTTACAACATCAATAATTAAAAACAATACGGAACACTGAAGATAAAATTAGGTCAAAAGCTCTATCCGCCATTTCGTTAAATATCCGGACATCGCTTTCAATAGTTCGAAGAGATGCTTGAAACGGAAGGCTTTTTGCCTAACATACAGTTTAGGAGTTTGGAAAAGTGAAGCAAGTTGATCAGGAGCGACAATTATGAAAATCCGATAATTTCATGTAAACAATCTATAGTGAATCGACAGGAACAACACTATCACTTACCACCAGCGTTTTTCTCTTTCTATACAGATCAGAAGTCATGATGGGTTATTGCACTGCTTCGAGAGTCAAAAGTGCGAGCAGTTACTCTAAGAAGGCACATCACACACACACACACACACACACACACACACATTTAGTGTTTTTATTTCTATTTCTGAATTCTGGCCTATATCTGTAGCTTGGTTATTTGTACTTCTCTGGAACGGCTATCCTTTTCAGGAATGGTGTCCTTGCCGACATCCTTAAAAAGATAGCACAGCAGCTGCGTTGTCTGCGGTAAATACAAAGTCAAAGTGATGCACTGCACATAAGCATACAAGGCCACCACAGATATTATGCCTAGAAGGACCACATCTGGCATGCCAGTGCAACTGTTGAATGTCAGAAGTCTGTTATAATTTTGCGACAGAAGGAAAATTTCGTTTGACACCCCTTTCCATATGCTTTGAAGTAATTAGCATGCATGGTGCATACAGAAACGCATGTAACCTCGATTTACGAATTAAATTCTTTCCTGAAGGCCGTCCGTCACCCGAAATGTTCGCAAACCAAAACTATTTTTAAAGCGCGGTGAATTTGAGCAGAAATACGAACTGAGCGAAAGCGAGACAGTAACTGACGCTCTCGTACTGATACTTCCAGCTGGTCACCAACTGCGTATTCGTTACTCGAGACGTCATTCGTCGCCCGAAACGTTTTGTATTTGTAAGACTGTTCGTACACCGATTTGTTTGTAATGAGAGGTATTCATAAACCAAGGTCCCACAGAAGAAATAGAAGAAAACTCTCGTATGAACGCTCAAAGCACTTCTCTATGTAACAGCGCCGATTCTGATGTGTGTCTCTTAATGGCATGTGTTGTCGGAAACCATTAGTTTATCGATTTCAACTTTCTCTTGCAAGTGGACCATTAATATACAGAAATGGTTAAGGCAGTGAGCTCGAAGAATCGTTAACACGCGGGGGGAATTGCTTTGTGACATTTCATCCATCTTTACGTTTTGAGTTCAAATTCCGCCGAGGTCGACTTTGCCTTTCATCCTTTCAGGGTCGATGAAATAAGTACCAACTGAGCAATAGGATCGATGGAATCGACTACCTCCCTCTCCGAAATTGCTGGCCTTGTGCCAAAATTTGAAACTAACATACAGAAGGAAAAACCTAAGACTCATATCCAAAACTTGGAGTACATCAGAGTTGATTCCAAGAGTGTAAGAGAACCTCTCTCAGCACATACTGCAGCGGAATTGTCCAATAAGAGTCTTCCAGTCTATTGAAAAATAAACAGATGGTAACTTCTGCAATGTGGATTGCATGTTAGCCATGACTGAAGACAACGGAATTGCTTTCGTTGACGTTACCAAAACGACAGACTTCTTGAGTGTGACATGGATAAGCAAGCATCTCAAAAGAGCTGAGTCTACAGAAATGATATTTTTGTTACTAAGAAGGGAGTGATATTCAAGATAGTAGCAGGGTTAACTCTTTCGAGGAGAATGACATCATTCTTTACCTTCCTAAGTGTAGAGTATGGCTCTACAACTGGCTGTCTTGATCAGCTTTGATATGTTTGAAGTGAGGGTAACAAGATGATAATTTGCTGGAGGAAAGAAGTTGCTTTTCTTTAGAATGGGACATACTGTCCTATGCTTTCGTAGACTTGGATAGACGTGTGGCGGGGACTAGAAACCGAATCCCTAGATACGCAGTCAGACATCATGACTGAACCACTGTAGTTTCACATGATTGGTCTATTAAGCAACCAATCAACGTCAAGCCGTCGCGTGATTCAATCTTCTAGAATCTTTTTCTTGCGCCCTATAAAAGGCCGCTTTTGGTAGTAATTGCAGAATGCTGAGGCAGCTGAGTGAGATGTGTAGCATGTCTGTACTAGCATTGGTTTAAAACATATCTCAGGTAGGCTCATACGATACTGTAAGTTTACAGCTCTATTCGGTCTGTGATTGGCTGAATAAACAGGCCCTCTCTACTACGTCCGATTGTCACTTATATAATGTAGCTGCTGCCATGTTTAATCGAGTTCCTTTCACTTCGTTTCTCCAAGGACTCCCGGTTTGTTGTTTGGTTCTATCGCGTTTGCGCTGGTGTCTCACACACAGAACAATTCTTCTTCCACGTGCGCTAGCAGTAGCGACCAAACTCAATGCCGTTATCTCATGCCTACGAGAAACACTTTGTAGTGGCGCGAAATTATAGTCGCCATTGAGGAAGTACTATTCTGCGCATGCGCAGGGGACTTCACCACCGGAAGCCCCTCGAGTGCGCATGCGTAGTAAAACTGGTACTTAAAGAGTGAGTTTCATTTTCTTAGCGAGTTGAGGACGGACCTTCTACGTGACAACTCCTCGCTCCTCAACGAAGCACTTTTCACCTCGATGCCTTCGATGGTGATAGCTACTTGCTTCTCTGGCAGGCATCAAGGAAGCCCTTAACCTTCCAAAACCAAATAATAACTTAATCAGCGGCTGCTAAGCTGAATGACAGGAATTGTGAAACCAAGCATCATAAAAAAAATAAAACTTATTTTTTATTATGTTGTAAAATTGTTCTAATGTCTTTTCATATATAATTATGTTGAAAGGTGATAGAGAGAGACTAATGTCTCTATGACAACTATCAAACTTTTACAACTTCTATCAAGTCTCTTTCTACATGCACAAAGTACATCTAATGTCTTCATGCATTCATTCATTCACCGCTACCACACTACACGCATCTCTGTAAAACACAACTTACTTCTTTACAGAAATCTTATACAAAGCATTGACATTGTACGTAATCCACTGCTACAATAAACTTCATAATCTTAAAAGTCGAGTTGTTGTATATCACCGCACAGCTATCTAACAGCTGTAGAACACGGGAACACAATGGGTGACGTCTGTATGTCGTACACTGCTATCAACAACTACCGACATCGTCTCTTCAACCAACAATTGTGGAGTCAACCCGACGCGAGAACAACTTTTGTTAAACTAATAACCAACGGACAACGTTAAGGTGGTAGTACTTTCATACCGCTACAGATGTGTCTCTATTCTTTATTTCATGGAAATTGGCCATGAAGGCCTTACATAGAAGCAAAACGGGCTGGACATTTACATTAATGAATGAGAAATGACAAAATGCGAACGTTATAAATGGGAGGGGTATTCGGCGTCCGCCGACCGAAAACCCCTCGAAATCACTGTTCTTTTACAATTCAAATTACGTACAATCAAATCAAATCAAACAGTCAAAATAACATGATTTAATAATCAATGAATAGGCGCTTAGGCCTCTTAAACTTCCTCCCCGAGCAACTTTTATGCCGCCCGCAGGCAAGCCTGCTGCGACAAATCGGGGCCTATTCCAAGGAATTGAAAATCTTCCTTTCTAAAGGAGGCCATTATCTTGAACAACTCTGTGTTGCTCAGAACCTCCGCTTACACCTGTGGAGGCCACTTTGGATAGTCCAGGCACCCGGACTCACACTGTTCACGGTCCAGTATGCCATCCAAGTAGCACTCCACGACCCCACCCCTGTGGTAGAAGACAATGCAATCACTGTCCCACTCACAGGGGGGGGGAGCCTCAGTCTGCTTCATCGGTGGCACCCTTCCCACCGATGTGTCTCCATTCTTATTTCTGTATGGCCCACAAGGGGCTAAACATAGAGGGGACAAACAAGGACAGACAAATGGATTAAGTCGATTACATCGACCCCAGTGCGTAACTGGTACTTAATTTATCGACCCCGAAAGGATGAAAGGCAAAGTCAACCTCGGCGGAATTTGAACTCAGAATGTAGCGGCAGATGAAATACCACTAAGCATTTCGCCCGGCGTGCTAACGTTTCTGCCAGCTCTCCGATGTGTCTCCATTCTTGTCACACCAAACGGCCCACACACACACGGCTCGGACAGATGACCAACAACCACCATCGCCACAAAAAAGCACAATTGTTCCCAGTTATGTTGGACAAGCTGCATGCTACTGAATCATTAGCTCACTGTAAACTCCAAGCAGTATATTTCTCTCAGTATGTAATTATTGGAGGCGCATGGCTTAGTGGTTAGGGTGTTGGACTCATGATTTTGTAAGATTGTGGTTTCGATTCCTGGACTGGTCAACGCTTTGCATTCTTGAGCAAAACACTTCATCTCATGTTGCTCCAGTCCACTCAACTGGCAAAAATGAGTAATCCTGCGACGGATCGGCGTCTCGTCGGGATGGGGAATATATACGCCATTGAAACTAGGAAACCGGCCCTCATGAGTCTAGATGACTCGGAAAGGAACTTTACTACTTTTATGTAATTATTGCCGTTGTTATTTGTAAAAGACCAACGCAGTTTGACTTCATGTTTAATAATAAAATTTATTGAATGTTCGCGGATGTTCAGTTACTTTCCCACAAAACCAAGCGACATATTTTCATTCATCAACCAAGCAACCACCACCTCCACCACCACAGACCATCCCAACAACCTTCAGACCGCGACAGAACATACTGTCTGATGCTTTTCTTGACTAGGATGTCTGTGGAGACAGAAAGATTTAAGAATTTGGAGAGGTTAAGACAGCTCTGAGAATAATTGACAGGATCACGATCAGTCGCTCTGTTTGGCGAGATAATCAGTGAGTGTGCATATATGGTAGTGAGTGAGATTGGTTGGCTGGGTGGAAAAGAATTTTGGAAGAGTTTTATTTTTATGTTTGTTGATTGGAAACGAAACACACAACAAAAGCAATCTCTTCAGCAGCAGGTCTGTTACTTACAGAGCCATCTTCATTGAGAAGTGGTAGGTAGGAAATTCTGCAAAGTAAGAAGAGATCCTCTTGGCGATGATGCAGAAAGACAAGCTGTAATTTAGGAAGTGTGTGTGTGTGTGTGTGTGTGTGTGTGAGAGAGAGAGAGAGAGAGATAGAGAGGGGGAGAGAAAGAGAGAGAGAGAGAGAGAGACAGACAGACAGAAAGCTTAGTCTGTATGATACATGAAATCATTGCTGTTTTATCGATGGTTGTTTTGTATGCCATGAAGTTGGTAAATGCTTCTCACCTTTAAGAATGAGCTGTTTTGATTAATCTTGTTACTTTCCATCCTGGATCCTGTTCATTCTACACAGCTGAAATTAAAAGAAATTGAATTCACTCTGGCGGGTCTCTTCTCTTAAGGAAGATCGTGACGTTTAGCCTTAGGTCAGCCCTGAACAAGTAGATAAACCTATGATCCGTCACTAAACCTCGTATTTTATGACGATACTAGATGTACCTACCGTGACCCGTTGGATCACAACCACTCCAAGTTGAAAATGTCGATGTGCATCAAGAAAGGAAAAAAAAAACACTATTTGGAACTTCATGCAATAAAATTCTTTGGTGTGACAACAGAAACACGACCAAGTGTTTCTTCGTTGAAAACGTTCAAATAGCCTTCAACTTTTCCCCCCGCTTTCTCCTTTGCCATTCCTTGTTCCAAGTGAAATACTTGGGTACTTCAGCATAAAGTAATGTCTTTGCAAAGTCATCGTTAATGCACAATGTAAAGAATTCTGTCAATGTTGTTCTCATCCGTTGTTCATTGACAGCCATACATTTCCCCATAATTTCTGAGCAATAATCTTTGTTCGTCTGGTAGACGAACTTGCAGACTCACTATTGCAGGTGCTCTTTGATGAATTGAAAATCCTAAAATGGATGTAACTGCTTCGGATGGTCTAATATACCTACCCATTAGATATTGACTAATTTCGTTATCATTATTTATTTGAACAGCAGCTTGGTCATTTCCTTTCAGCGTGTACTTGATGGCGTACTTAACTGACCTCACTGAGGCAACGATTTCAACGTTGCAGTGGCATTTGAATGTTCTTAAAAGAGTTTCATTATAAGGTACAACCCATTTGTTGTTTGTTTTTCCATTCTTATGAGATTCAACTCCTTCCATTGCAACTGATCGTCGTCTATAAAGAGAGTCTCTCTGTCTGTATTTCTGCTTTTTGATTAAAATTATAAAGATCAATATTTCATTTTAAATAAAATAGTAATTTTCCCCTTTAAGAAAAAAAAATATCAAGTACCCGTGATTTAAAAATATCATAAAAATATAGGGAGAATTTCTATTTTTCAAGTCCACGGCATTCCAAATGATTGAGGAAAGATAAAAGGACGGACGGCGGTAGCTGACACGACCCTTCGAAGTGTCGACATTTTCAGCTTGATTTTTCTTTTTCTTAAAGAGGGAAAATGACTATTTTATTTGTAATCTTATTCAAATGGCAGGAAAACAAACTTTGAGTTTTAGCATGATATAGATAGAAGATAAATGGAATGTCTTGGACTACATTATTCAATGTTTCCTTCTTTTATTTTTGTAATTTGAGAAAGGTTTGATTGCTTTTTCTAGCGGCTAGAGCGATCGCGTTGATGCCCACCTTTCAATACGTCCTCGGGAGGATCTTTTTATCCGTCCCCTATCTATTTCTTGTTTTCTGATGGACATATATGAGAAAATCGTAGCCAAATTCTCTCAAATCATACAGGCAGAACTGTTAACACGTCGGACAAAATGCTTAGCAGTATTTCGTCCGTTGTTACGTTCTGAGTTCAAATACTGCCGAGGTCGACTTTGCCTTTGGGAGTCGATAACCAGTTGAGTACTGGAGTACTGGAGTAATCGACTTACCCTCTTCCTAGAAATTGCTGACCTTCTACCAAAATTTGGAACACATTGGATAGTTGCAGTTTTGGGGATAAAATAAATAAATAAATAAAACTATCATGGTTTAAGCCTTTAACCAGGTTTGCTTGAGCACAAACGACTGAAAACTGACAGCAAGGCATTTTTGGTTGAATAGTTAAAGGAGTGTCGGAGTGTCAAGAAATTGATAGTAAAGGAACAAGCAGTAGAGTTTATAAGAAACTCCAGCATCTCAAGAAACTTGTGATAGTTTCTGTTAGTAAGAATTAATCAATAGGAATTGGTGAAGTTTATTTAATTCGTCGCGAGAAGTAACTTTGTCTAGGAAGAAAAGAGAAAATAAAAGGTGGTTTTCTGTCTGGGTTGGAAACACGTAAAATTAAAATAAAATATAATGGGTATGATTAATTAGTTTAATAAATTTAGAAATTTCTACTGAAGTGGATGCAAAAGTTCGTTCAAAATCGCGCGCGTGTGTGTATGTATGAGTGTACTGCGTATATGCAAATGATTGTGCACGTGCTTTCGTGCAGTGTATATGCATGTGTTTCTTTGTATATGTGCATATTTGTATATATGCAAGCGAGTGTATGTGCTTTGCGTGCACACAAGTGTACGTGCGTGTGTATGTGTGTATTAATGTGCACGCTTGTATATTGTTTGCGTATGTGTATGTGCGTATGCACGCCTGTGCATGTTTATTAGTGTGTATCTGTGTGTGTGTTCGTCTGCGTATGTTTATGCGTGTGCGTAGAGAGGAAAAGAGTATGAGACGAATAGAAAGAAAGAGAGAGGAGATAAAAATATGGGGAAGGAAGAAAGAAAGAAAAACGTATTTGCTATCATTAACTTCCCCAAACAAGCATCGAACGACACAGACAGATTGAAATGGCGAGAAACTGAAATATATGGAGAGAAAGTAGGGGGTCATTAGTAAGTTATAAGTAGACATAGGGAGAAACATAAATAATATAAAGAGAAATACAATACAAAGAATTGAATTGACTGAAGAAATAAATAGTGACAATGTAGAAAGAGAAGGCAGGATTGATAAGAGAGGGAAAGATGGCTAGACAGAGACAATAAGAGAGAGAGAGGGGGAGAGATGGCTCGCCAGCAAGATAAACAGTTACAATAAGAGAGAGAGTGAGAGAGATGGCTCGCTAGCAAGATAATCAGTTACAATGAGAGAGAGAGAGACGGCTCGCCAGCAAGATAAACAGTTACACTAAGAGAGAAAGATGGCTCGCCAGCAAGATAAACAGTGACTATAAAAGAGTTACAGAAGTGAAAAACGACAGAAAGAAGAAGCGAACATGGCGACATCAAAACGTAGGGGAAAAATGTCGAAAAAGTCTAAAATTGTCGCAAGAGTTAAAGGTAAAGCTATAAAAGTTTTTCTATTTCTGTTTTATTTGAAATTAATGTGATTTGTGTTGTAATTGTTTTAAACGGTTCCGCCATAAAAAAAGGTGATAAAATTTTCAATTTGTTTTTGTTATTTTCTACATTAAGAAAAGAGTTGGATATTAAGATTCTCTTTTTATGTTGTATAATGTTATAATTTAACAAATTCATTGCTAGAATTTCACTAAATATCTCTGAAAATAAATTAATAAAAGCAACGCTTTCACTTTTTACTTGAACCGGAAGCTTCGTTCTGCTAAAAGCTTAACACAAAAGCTTTCACTTTTGCCAACGCTATTGTATACATATGCTGACATGGCGACAGTTAAACGTAGGGAAAACATGTCGAAAAAGTCCAAAATAGTCGCCAGATTCAAAGGTAAATGGATAAAAGTTGTATTTTTCTTTCTGTTTTATTGTCAAATGAAGTTAAGTTGTAAATGTTTGTCGTGTGGCTGTTGTTGTCTCGGTGACTTGGGACAGTGGCGATGTCGGCTGCTAGCGACCATGCAAAACAACTTCTAAATCTTTATTGTTTTAACTACTTCACACATTTTTCAGTAATTCCTTTGAATAGAGAACTGTTTAAAAACGCGAATGTTTCGTAATTTCTTCAAATTACTTGTATTTACATCAAGCCATAAAAGTTTCGCAGCCAGTAAAGGCGGCAATCTCTTCTCTCCGGCATGACAGACGATCTAAGATGGCGTCGTCAACATGTTGTTTGCTTGTCGTCGTTGTTTCCTACTTAAGCAGACTTTCCCATCGTTATTTTCTTCAAGCCATCGCTTTTGTCAGCTCCACTCCATTGTATGAATCTGTTTATTATCATATATTTACAGTTTATATGGAATAAACTAATAAAATGGCGATATTACAACAGTAAAGAAGCTGTTTGTCTAACTTTTCGCTGTTAAACTATATTTGTGTTGTACAAACAACAGCCACGTGTAGTCAGTTTTTCTCGTCATTTAAGAGTTTTAAAATCATTTCAAACATTAAATTTATCCACTTAGGCATAGTTTAAAATGACGATGTTATAGTTGTTTACTATATATATAAATATTGTGTATGATGCGTGTATGCGTTGTTTGTTTTTATGTCGTATTTATTATTGATAAAAACAATTTTACATTAAGCCGAGGAATTTCGCAATACTTTTTATTGAGTAAATATTTATTCTGGGGTGATAATATTTATTATACTTTTACAAGAAGAGCAGGGACACTCGTTTCGAAATTTCGGTCTAGTCTGATGACAGCTTAAAAATCGAAACTTCGAAGTCACTATCAACCTTTTCCTTATCAAAATAAATATGTACTCCACTGAAAGTACTGAGTGATCTTTTAGCTTATTATTAACTTGTTTTTATCTATAACATCAGATAAAAACAATTGTATATATATATATATATATATATATATATATATATATATATATATATATATATATATGAGAGAGCGAGTGAGAAAGTTGAGGACATACTTATACAATAGCGTTGTCAAAGTATAATCTTCTATCAAACTGTCTTAGAATAAGGCTTTCAACTGAAGTGAAAAAACTACAATAAATATTAACAGACGTTTTCAGACAGTTGCGATTGACCCCCAAGTAAGGACCAGATGAATAATACCAACCCACCATTATATATAATATTTCTTTTTGCTTTTTATTTTATACAATATAACGCAAACGGTTTACTTTGACCGGAAGCTTTGTTCTGCTAAAACTTGGCTGAAACGGTTTCACATTTAAAGACGCTATTGTACACATATGCTCACGTTCAACCTTTCTTGTTTGTGTTTTACATCATAGAAAGTTCCTTAAATAATAAATAACTCAATGTATTTTCACTAAACAGCTACATCCTTCATATTCGTTTCTTTCAGATAATACTTTTTGGGGGATTTTTTTTTATTTGATCGTTGTTTAATTTTCAGTGTAAAACTTCTGCATTCTTGTACAATAGCGTCGGCGACGGCGAAAATGAAACTTTATTTGTGTCAAATTCTAGCAGAAGAAAGCTTCCGGCTAAAGTTAAAAAAAGAAAACAAACAAAAGTGTCTTTTTACCTAATATAACGTGTAATTCAACAAATTTATTTTCACACATGATGACATTGACTCTGGGGTCAACATTTTGAGGTGAACAAAGTCAATAAAATTGATCCCAAGAATGAAAGGGGAAGTTGACCTCTGAGATTAAAACTCGAAGCACATCATCATCATCATCATCATCATGTGTTTTAAATCTAGGTTTTGTGCCCGTTAACAGGGGTGGCAGGATCTACCTCAATGCCATAGCAACCGAGGTAGGCAAGTACAGCCCACCTCTACCTTTGGACTGGCTGGTGCCCATTCTCCTTTGCTATCATGAGGCTTTTTTGGAGCTGGATTTTCTACGGGGAGCATGCCCTTGCTTACCCCCAGCCTCAGTTTCTAGACATGAGTGGTCCAGAGACCAAGGCCTCTACCACGATTTTTAAGAAATGTGGTGAAAAACTAGCTCAGGAAGGTAGGGATGCTACTCCTTGAGACCCCTTTCGGATCCCCTTAACTAAAACATAAATGATTACCAAAAGGCATTTTGTCTGTTACTTGTCAATTCATCACACACACATTATTGGTCAGATATCTGTAAGTCAGAAAAATTGAGTACTTCTACTATAATATTGTTGATTAGTATATTCCTGATCAGGACATACAACTGGTCAGAAAGTTATAGTTTTCGTGCCTACTATTGCACTTAGCAATATTGACAACTTTTCAGGCATGCTGGCTAAAAGTGCATAGCTTCTTTTATGCTGGAGGTGAATATACTGTCCTGGTATGCTCAATGTTGATAAAAAGCAGAATGAAATGAAAAATGTGAAAAATTTTCTGGGAAGGACAGAAGAGTTGTCTCTCTTGGTACTGTGCCAGCTGTGGGTGAAGTGGGTCAGTTGTGTCTGTGTAGTAGTCTCTAGTCCAAAGTAAAAGGCCAACCACATTGCCAAAATAAATTTTCTGTTATGAGGGCAGCCACTGAATATTTCACTTTTTGAGATCAAGACAGCACCCAGATTGTGTAAACTTTTTAGAATTATTTTCCTCTCAGCCAAGCAATGTATCCATTCAGATCAGGTCATATCTCATCATCATCATCATCGTCGTCGTTTAACGTCTGCTTTCTGTTAAACGACGACAATGATGATGATGAGATATGACCTAGGATGTTCCAGCAGTTTCCAGTTGATTTCGTACAGTGTTCCTTTCTCTTTTGAGCACCATATATTGCTGGTTAATGTTGTAAAGTCATACCTCTCTTCTAAATGAGGTCTTGTGATTATTTTCACTGGCCTTAAAGGGAACCTCTATTACCCCAATGTATTCTGTTGAGATACAGTAAAAACCTGAGCTGACATAAATGTCTTTATTACCATTAAGAATCCCAAACTGAGCTTCATCTCCAAACCTGAGTGCTGCTTGATTAACCCAGCTAAACTGGAGATTCACCTGGTGAGTAAACACATATTGAGGAAGATGAGCAATGATAGAA
Source organism: Octopus bimaculoides (assembly GCF_046866305.1). NCBI lineage: Eukaryota > Metazoa > Mollusca > Cephalopoda > Octopoda > Octopodidae > Octopus > Octopus bimaculoides. The sequence continues at coordinate 189,021,930 of NC_142929.1, read as the reverse complement.
GGAAGGAATCACATCTTTCCTTATAGTGTAACACTTGTGGAGTAATTTCATGGTTTCAGATTGCTACACCAGTCCTCAGTCAAATCGTCCAACCCATGCTAGCATAGAAAGTGGACGTTAAACGATGATGATGATGATGATGAAGACAGGCCAGGATAGAAGCAGAGCAAGGCTTTCGCAGTTCAATACAGTGGATTTCTATCTCTCCACAATGAAGGGGTTGTTAGAAAGAGAGTTCAGTGATGTTAGTGATAGGAATATAGAGCTAATAAAGGCTGATGCCAGTACCCCCTGACTGGCTTCTGTGCCAGTGGCATGTAAAAAGCACCATCTGAATGTGATGGAGGCCAGGACTGCCTGACTGACTCCTGTGCCGGTGGCACGTAAAAACACCCACTACATTTTTGGAGTGGTTGGCATTAGGAAAAGCATCCAGCTGTAGAAACCTTGCCAGATCAGAGCTTGGTGCAGCCTCCTGGCTTGTCAGTCCCCAAATGGTCCAAACCATAAACGATGATGATGATGATGAATGCATGCCAGAAAAACCTTGCAGTTCAACAAAGTTTTGGCCTAGATCAGATGATGAACAGACCTCGAAAACTCCTTTGATGTGAAGATGGGAGATGTCTTATGTGCAATCTATTAGGCTTATTTATACTTGACATTGCTGGTGGACCGAACAAGAGCTGGCAAGTGACCTACTGCTATGGATGCAAAGCATGGCCATACTTGAGCAGGTTGTGCGGACATAATGTATGTAGTTCAACTCGCTAGAGATGCTGGATGCCTCCCTGAAGACCTCCGTCTACTCATGCAAGATTGAGAGGAATGGCGCGTGCAGGTTCAAAATGTCTGAGTAAGCTCAACCAAACGATGGTGATACTTGACACTTAAGAAATTCCTGCTGACCTTTTTTGTCCTATATTGAGATAACTCTTTAGCCATCTCAAGTGGCTTGAACAGGCATAGCCTGAAGAAAGATCTGACTCCCTTTGACTAAAGGTAACCATAGAGACCAACCTTACCGTAGTAAATTTCTTAGGTGTAATGCTCAGTTTGGGTATTGGTTCGTACAGGCCCCACAGCAAATATAATGAAAGGCCTTTGTAGCTTGGAAAGTTTGTGAGGCAGCCATCTAAGATTGGTAGAGAAAAGGAAGATCTTGATAGTCTTCAACTGGAAACATAATGGAAATGTTTGCAACTGAAGAGACCTGGTTAAAGGTGCTCGAGAGCCAGGTGGTGGCGTTAAAATGGTTGGCAGATTAACTTCAGTCCATTCAAGAATTTTCTCTATAGTTGCTATTTAGCAATTTTCACTCACAAGGTTTTGTGTTGACTCATTGCTATAGTAAAAGATACTTGCTCAAGGAGAGAACCATATGGTTATGAAGCAAAATTCTTGAGCATGTGGCCATATTGGTTGAAGTAACAATTGCAAGAAATGTACTTGTTCAAGAAAAAAACACACACAGTACACTCTGTAAAGTGGTTGATGTTAGGAAGGGTACCCAGCCATAGAAACAATGCCAAAGCAGATAGCAGGGTTTGGCAGAGTTCTCTGGGTTGCCAGCTCCTGTCAAACCATCCAACCCATGCCGACATGCTTGACTAAAGGTGGTACTCCAGCATGGTCAAATGAATGAAACAAGTAAAAAGAGAGAGTAAAAAATTCCAAATTCAAGCATTTAAAAGTACAAAATATACACCCATTGAGAAAGGTACAAATTGGTGGAGGGGAAAATATTTTGGAGGACATAGACATAGCAAATGATTTAGAAAAACAGAGAAGTGAAATATAGACAAACAACAACCAATGAGTGTGTTTATAGGCTTTATTAATTATGACACTTCCAAAATACAGCCACATCTTTTTTTAATATTCAATCAACAATATTAAATTTTAGTATTTTTATTGCAGACTTTTTTTTTTGCATTCCTAGATGCAGGTGTGGTCTTGGATCAGTCTCACTGCATGTCACCTTAGGCAAGTGTAATCTACTCTAGCCAAAGCTTTATGAGAGGATTTGGTACATGGAAACTGAAAGAAGCCCGTCATGTGTGTGTGTTTTTGTGCATATCCTTACTTTGACATCTTGTGATAATTGGAAATGAGAATCACCATCAATGAGGGATGTTGTGCCTTTCTTGTCTTCCATGGTGAAATATTACCTTGCTTGGAAACAAGCAAGTGTTGGCAACAGGAAGGGCATCCAGCTGTAAAAAGTCTACATCAGCAAATTCCACCTAACCCATGCAGACATGGTAAAATGGATGTTAAATGATGCTGATTGTTCTGTATGGTGGCATGTCATTTCTAGTTGTTAGATACAATTTAGGCCCTGTATGTTTAGAAATGCATGGCATATGCTAATGGGTTCAAATATGAGTGTGGTTGCTAAAGGCAGGTTAAAGATAATATTACATCACCCCTTCTCCAATGTCAATTGAACAAGAATTTATGTTTAAAGGCTTAATCAACTGGAGGAAGGGAGGTGCTTGTGGCCTGAGATTTCTGGGAGGAAATTATCCCTAAACTGGTGACTCTGCCCAAATGTCGTTAAAGACACCCAAGGCCCAGATGGTGGTTTTGTTAAACTAGCTCCTGCAATTAAGTTTCCTCCCATCTAAGAATAAAAAAAAAAAAACAGTAAAAATATGTAAAAAAAGAAAAGAATATATATATGCAAAGCAATTTTGAAAATATTGTTCATTCTCAATATCTCCAACAAGCTGCTTCATGCTGTCAGCAACTCTAGTCTTTGTTCTGTGACTCACAGACACACTCTGCTGCTGTGTGTGTTTTTTCTAGTCTCATATTTCATGTCATCCTTGCATAAAATAGTTGAAGTGAATTCATTAGTCTGTCTGTTGTACAAAGAATCTGTTGATGTGGAATTAGACGGAGGAGAGTGTCGAGTTACACAAAAGTAATGAATACAAAGAATTTTTATAAATTTTTGTTCAGAAAAATATTCACAAAAGTTCTTCCTAATGCCATCCTCTTGTCTAAAATGTATGTTACTATATAGCAAGAAACCTGTTCCGCTCTGGCCCATCCCCTCGTAATTTAGCCTCTCATCTCCTTGCATAAAGACACCTCTCTCAAAGTATGTGGTATTGCAAGCTGCATGGAAACCCCACCAATTCTGGTGGCACAAAGGGGGGAAAAAAAGACCACCTAGTAAACATTGTAAAGTGGTTGGCAGTAGGAAGGACCCATCTAGCTGTAGAAGCTGAAGTGTAAAGGGCTTCAAGGAAGTCTCTTACCCTTCTTAGCAAACAATTCCGAAAAGGAACCCCTCAACCCCTGTCTGGAACTTGTGCAAACCTAAGATACCCTCTACCCTACCCGTTGGTCTGCAGATAGAATACCCCAGGACCCATACTTGTGCACATCTGTTCCCAGTGACTGCCCATGCAAAAAAGGGTTTGGAGTAGAGATTGTTTGCCAACATAACATGGCAGTCCTGGTTTAGGACGAATGTTGCTGTAATTTAGCCCCAGGACACATCGTCTCCAGCTGGCTATACAACACGATCTGTGTCAATTGGAAGGGAAGGTGAAGGAGGTAATGGGTGGCAGCAGAGGTGATGTGAAGTGTGTGTCTGTATGAGAGAGAGAGAGAGAGAGAGAGAGACATACAGACAGATGTACAGTGCCAGGGATAAAATCAGAGGTATAGAAGGGCAAATAGTGAGTAAAGACCACAGCTGTCTCCTGTTTTGGGAGTAAGGCTTTTTAGCATGTGCCATGCTTTCCTGAATTGTTTTGAGGAACTCCTGTAGTTATGAGCAAAGAGCAGACACAAAACATTCCTGATCCTCCAGACAAGCTGAGTGGATTGGGCCAATACAAAGTAAAATGCCTTGCCCAAGGACACAACACACCACCTGGACCAGAAATTGAACTCATGAACTTATGGCCATGCGCCCAGCACTTTAATCAATATGAATAAGTTTTTCTGTAGTTGACGTTTAGCCCCAGGTCAGCCTTGATCACCTAGACTGTGACCAAAGCTGTTCCTGCTGTAATTATCCTGTCTCTTATTTTCAGACTCAGTTTATCAAAGACTGCATTGGCCAAATGTGCTCTGCCTTGTTTAAGATGGTAGTGTGTTGGCTACTATTTCTACCAGGTCAAGCAACCAAGCAGAGGCTTTTTTGTAGACTTGTTCTTTAGTTGCATGTCAATTTTGTCATTAAGCAGTCACCTGTGAAATTTTTTAAAAATTTTTATCAGACAGGTAGGCAGAGGGTAAGATGCACAAAGACTTTTCATAAATAACTTTCTGTATATTTATTGCAGAATCTCATGAACACAATAAACAATGGAAATTTGTTGACGAAAATGACAAACAGTTTGAAGAAAAGACAAACGGATCCTTAAGTAGCCAGGTCTCATACATGTCCTTGGATGTTTTAGCTCAAGTTGCAGCTGATAAATTACGAGATGATGAAAAATTACGGCAGAAATCAACATCTAAAAAGGTTTTTAATTTGATTTTATTTATTTGTGAAATGATTTCAATTAGGAGGATGGGAGGGTGCTCCTGGCCCTCACAGACTCTCTGAGACAAGCATCATTGATGTGATTTAATGATTTTAATGTATGATGAGACTGGTTTTAGTTCTTCTGTATTTTGACTGAACATAAATGCAAAAAAGCAGCTGAATGAATTGCATTTCTTACATTATTTACATTTGACGGACATTTGTCCTCACCTTGTTTGTTGTTAACACGTTTCAGCTGATGTACTCTCCAGCCTTCATCAGGTGTCCTGGGGGAATTTCGAACCTGGGTTCAACAAATATCCATCAAATGTAAATAATGTACATAATTCCTCATCTCTCAAATATTGTGTCAAGAAAATAAGATAACGAGAGGCTGGTGGAATCGTTAGCACACTAGACGAAGTGCTTATCAGCATTTCGTCTGTCTTTATGTTCTGAGTTCAAATTCTGACATGGTCTGCTTTTCCTTTCGTCCTTTCGGGATCAATAAGATATGTTCCAGTTGAGCTCTAGGGTCAATGTAATCAACTTAACCCCTCCTTCAGAATTGCTGGCCTTGTGCCAGAATTTGAAACTGATATGTGTCAAGGAACTAGATACCATCATAATCATGATCATCTTTATCATCATTTAAAGTCTGCATTCCATGCTGGCATGGGCTGGATGCTTGACAGGATTTGACTAGCTTAAGGGCTGCTTTGGTCTCTGGTGTCTGCTTTGGCAAGGTCTCTACAGCTGAATGTCTTTCTCATGCTAACCACTTTACAGAGTATACTGGGTGCTTTTTTTGTGGTGACTTGCAAAGCCACCAAGTAACTCGGGAGACAAAACCTCAACTGAGTGAAGATGCAGTATTTGGAGAGGTAGCTTTGTGCCAGGTTTAGAAAAGTTTAAAGTAGGAAAGGGAGGCAGGAACAAGTGTTTTGCTGTAGAGGAGATGTATGGCTACATCTATCTCTTCTATGCTATGTATGTGTGTGTGTGTGTGTGTATATATATATATATATATATATATATATATATATATATATATATATATATATATAGTTTTAGGGAAAATAACCAAGTTTTTATCTATAAAGCTCAATTTAATTTTAATTTTTTATAAATTGATTTTAATTGAGTTTTTACCTGTAATTTTGGATTTTGTCCCTAATAATATTATTATTATATATATATATATATATATATATATATATATATATATATGAGATCAGAGTCATGGCCGATGCCAGTGTTGCATAACTGGCCTGTTTAAAAGTACCCTTCAATTGTCGGGCAATATGCTATGCATAAGACCTCTTGAGTCAAGTTAAGTCGTGGTCAATGCCACTGCCACCCGATTGGCTGCTGTGCCGGTGGCACGTAAAAAAATACCATTTGAGCATGGTCAATGCCAGTGTCGCCTGACTGGCTCCCATGCTGGTGGCACGTAAAAAGCACCCACTACACTCTTGGAGTGGTTGGTGTCAGGAAGGGCATCCAGCTGTAGAAACCTTGCCAGATCAGACTGGACCCTGGTGTAGCCTCCTAGCTTGCCAGTTCTCAATCAATCCAATCCATGCCTGCATGGAAAGCAGATGTTAAACAATGATGATGATGAATTGAAAGAAAGACTGTGTATTACAAAAGAAATATGGTTACCATATTTGGTAAAGAGTTATTTCATTTCAATAAATGTTTAAAATCTCTATTTTCTCATTTTCCTTCCACAGATTTCAAAACGCAGCATTCAGTGCCTTGATATTTTAAACCTTGAGCAAATCCAAGCACTCTCAGATAAAACCTTGCTTAATCTCTTCTCCGAAATCACATGCAACGAGATGAGTCGGAACTTTACCTATCAGTGTTATTTAATACCAGAAAAGTGCCAAGAAAAATTCACAAGTTTTGGAAATGAAACGAAAGCAAAAATGCACATGAAACAACATTTAATCAATCATATCGATCAGCTAGTGTATGAAGCAAATGGTATGATAAATTTGAATTTTATTTATGTTTTGACTGTTTCATATCAGTAATTCAGTTTTTATCATCATCATCATCAGTTTTGTTTTCAAGAATTAAATAGCTTTAATTTAGCTCTATTTTAGAGTATTTCCTCGCCAGAAATAGGGAAAGAGGGCGGCTTATAAATGCCAAAACCTACCCTGGCGAAGAATGTACCCCACAACATAGATTAGTAGTTAGCGACTTTGGGATCAAGGCAAAATGGGTGCCCAGAATTAGACAGGCTTGGAGAAGAAGGGTGTGGAAGCTTAAAGACCCTGCAAACGGACAGAGACTTAGAGACAAGTTACTTGAAGCATTTAACGAAATAGAAGGGGATATAGCATCATACAACGTGGAAGACAATTGGAGATTTCTGCGGGACAACCTGTTGAAAGCCACCGACCAGATTTGTGGGTGGTGTAAGGTCCCCTCCCAACCCAGAGTAACGTGGTGGTGGAACAAGGAGGTAGACAGGGCTATTAGACAAAAGAAACAAGCTTGGAAGGACTGGAAGAACGGTGGTAGCAGGGAATTGTACCAATGTGCCAGAAGGGAGGCTAGGCGACAGGTTTATTTAGCCAGAGGGGAAGCAGATAAGGAAAGATTTGCCAATGTTCTGCGCCGTGAGGACCAAAGACTCGAGGTATTTCGGGTTGCAAGACAGTGTAGGAGAGAGAATAGTGATGTTGTAGGAGAGAAATGTGTTCGCATGGATGATGGTACGCTTGCATTAAATGAGGATGCAAAGAAAGAGGTCTGGAGATGCCACTACGATAGATTGCTTAATAAAGAGAATGAATGGGAGAAAGAGAGCCTGCCTTATGTCGACCCAATAGAGGGACCAGCTATCCGAGTTGATAGTACCAGGGTAGATAAAGCAATTAAGAGTATGAAGACCGGGAAAGCCCCCGGCCCATCAGGAATCACTGCAGAGATGCTCAAAATATCTGGCAGTGTTGGCTATAGCCTAGTCACCCGTATTACGAACCAGGTGATACACGAAGGAGTCATACCCTATGACTGGTGTAGCAGCATCATAGTCAACTGCTACAAAGGTAAAGGGGACGCTTTAGATACAAATAATTACAGAGGCATCAAGCTGTTAGATCAGGTTATGAAAGTTACAGAGAGGGTCATAGCCCAACTAATTAGGGAGCGAATCAATTTAGATGAGATGCAGTTTGGGTTCGTGCCAGGTAAAAGCACTACTGATGCCTTATTTCTAGTGAGACAGTTGCAAGAGAAATACCTAGCCAAGGATAAACCTCTGTACCTGGCTTTCGTTGACATGGAGAAAGCCTTTGACAGGGTCCCCCGATCCCTTATCTGGTGGTCAATGAGGAAACTTGGGATAGAAGAATGGCTAGTGAGAGCTGTGCGAGCCATGTACAGAGATGCGGCCAGTAAGGTGAGGGTTGGAAATGAGTACAGCAATGAATTCCGGGTAGAGGTAGGGGTCCACCAAGGTTCCGTCCTCAGCCCCCTATTATTTACCATAGTCCTCCAGGCAATCACAGAGGAGTTCAAGACAGGTTGCCCCTGGGAGCTCCTCTATGCTGATGACCTTGCCCTAATTGCGGAGTCACTATCAGAACTAGAGGAGAAGTTTCAGGTGTGGAAGCAAGGTCTAGAATTGAAGGGCCTTAGAGTCAACCTAGCTAAAACCAAAATCCTAATAAGTAGGAAGGTAGATAAAACACAAACCCCTTCAGGTAGATGGCCCTGCTCAGTATGTAGAAAAGGAGTAGGTAGTAACTCTATAAGATGTACCCGGTGCAAGCTATGGACACATAAGAGGTGCAGCAACATCAAAGGCAGGTTAACTAGCAAGTTAGTTTTTGTTTGTGGCAGATGTTCAGGTGCAATAAAGACTGCAAACAAACAGGAAACAACCTCTATCTCATTCCAGGGTGAAAAACTAGAGGTAGTCGATAGCTTCCGCTATCTGGGAGACCAAGTTAGTAGTGGGGGTGGGTGCGCTGAAAGTGTAGCTGCTAGAATAAGAATAGCCTGGGCAAAGTTTAGAGAGCTCTTACCCCTGCTGGCGACAAAGGGACTCTCACTCAGAGTAAAAGGCAGACTGTATGACGCATGCGTACGAACAACCATGCTACATGGCAGTGAAACATGGGCTGTAACTGCTGAGGACATACGTAAGCTCGCAAGGAATGAAGCCAGTATGCTCCGTTGGATGTGTAATGTCAATGTGAATACCCGTCAGAGTGTAAGTATCTTGAGAGAAAAGCTGAACATTAGAAGCATCAGTTGTGGCGTGCAAGAGAGACGATTGCGCTGGTATGGACATGTGGTGAGAATGGAGGAGGATAGCTGCGTGAAAAAGTGCCACACCCTAACAGTTGAGGGAACCCGTGGAAGAGGTAGGCCCAGGAAGACCTGGGCTGAGGTGGTGAGGCAAGACCTTCGTACATTGGGCCTCACCGAGGCGATGACTACGGACCGAGACCTTTGGAAATGGGCTGTGCGTGAGAAGACCCGGCAAGCCAAGTAAGATCGTTGCCAGTGCCCCTGGACTGGTTCTTGTGCGGGTGGCACATGAGATGCACCATTTTGAGCGTGGCCGTTGCCAGTACCGCCTGACTGGCTCCTGTAGGATTTTCGAGCGAGATCGTTGCCAGTGCCCCTGGACTGGCTTGTGCGGGTGGCACATAAAAGACACCATTTCGAGCGTGGCCGTTTTCGTGCGGGTGACACGTAAAAGCACCCACTACACTCTCTGAGTGGTTGGCGTTAGGAAGGGCATCCAGCTGTAGAAACTCTGCCAAATCAGACTGGAGCCTGGTGTTGCCATCCGGTTTCACCAGTCCTCAGTCAAATCGTCCAACCCATGCTAGCATGGAAAGCGGACGTTAAACGATGATGATGATGATGATGATGGCTGTGTGGTTAAGAAGTTCAATTACCAACCACATGATTTTAGGTTCAATCTCCTTTGTGATTTTGTGGCACCTTAGGCAGATGTCTTTTGTTATTATTTCAGGTCAACCAAATCTTTGTGAATGGCACTGGTGAATGGAAACTGCATGATGCCTAGTGTGTGTGTGTATTTATGTTTCCTTATTTTGACATTGCACCATAGTTGTTAACGAATATCACTGTTGTACATTCTGTCATTTATTTGCAATCTTCAGTGAAAACATGTCCAGCCATTGTGCTGTTTGTACATAAAGGACTAAGAGAAATATTGCCTTGCTTGGAAACAAGTGAGAGTTGACTACATGAAGGGCGTCTGGCCATAAAACATCTACCTCAATCAATTTTGCCTGACCCATGGACATTAAAATTTCTTTATTATAGGCATGTAGCCTTTACAAAGAAGGGACAATACCAGGACAGACAACACAAAACGTGGGGTACATATAACGAATGATGTTTGTGAAATGACAGATTAAATGAAAAGATGAAATGGCTTACGAGTCCCCCCCCCCACAAGCTCGCAGTTCCATTTTACTGTTCTTGTATACAGTCTCTCATTGTTATTACCATTCGTCTGTTATATATTCGATCAGATCCTCTCTCCCAACAACACTGGGAAGATTCTCATAACGAACATATATTTGCGTCATATTAATTAATTCAGGAAATAATCCACACAGTCTTTCTATCTTTTCACTCTCCAACAACGCCGCTTTCTCATCTGGTTCACACAAATCCGGATTCAATTTAACTCTAATCAACCCTTTCATTTTTGTTAGCTTCTTTTCCAATTCTATATCTTTTTTGTAATACATCAACATTCTTAGATTCCATCCCAATGGTCATTCTATTCTCCTTACTTTTTGCGCATGTACTTTCTCCACCCAATCATCAGTTTTCACCCTTCTAATTCTATCTTTTTCACTGCTTGTTGCTGTCTCCGGCTCTGTGGTTCGAGACTCAGTGTCTTCTGTTTTGTTCACCAATTTCTTTTTGGACATTAAAATTGAGGAAGAGGAAATTAAATATACTGCAATTCAAGCTTGATGAAACAGCTTTTAAATATTTGCCATTTGTTTTATTTCTTAAACTTCTAGATCCAGAAAGGAAATACCGATTTATATTTACTGCTGAACCAGTTCATGTCCGGAAAAGGAAATTATCTGGTAAAGTTACAGTTTAATTTTTGATGAAATATATTGTCAAATTATATTTTCTTCTACAGTGAATTCGTGTGGCCTTGTGATTAGGGTGTTGCACTTATGATCGCTAGATCATGTGTTCAATTCCTGAACCAATCCACATGTTGTGTTCTTGAGCAGAACATTTCATTTCATGTTGGTCCACTTGCCTAGCCACTGGGGGTGGTGTTGTCTGAAAGCTAAAATGATGCAAAGGGCATTGAGACCAACAATGTTTAACGACATCCACAATTATGATGATGATCATCATCATCCTCAACACCGTAACCATTATCATCATCATCATCATCATCACTGCTATAACACCACCACCACCACCATCAATGACATAACATCACCACCACCATCATCATCATCACTACCATAACATCACCACCACCATCATCATCACTGTCATAACATCACTACCATCACCATCATCGTCATCATCATCACTACCATTATCATCACCACCACCACCACCATTCTACTAAAGTATTTTTATGTGTTCCGGTTATTGTAAGTATATGAGAATTAATGCAGTATTTTTTTTTCTTTTTAATCAACAGAAGAAAAAGCTAAAAAGAAGAGATCGAACTATGTGAATTGTAATCCTTTAAACGGGAGCAACATCAACTGCAACAAGACTATTAAAACTTTCACTAATCTAAAAGCAACCAAAGAAGTTAGTCGAGAAAATAAGATGCCAACACCGAAGAGAAATACTGTTGATATGAATGGACCAGTGAGGTCGACAAGAAAAAATAATTTGTCTGAGAGAGAGATAAAACAATCAAACGAGACTGTAAAAAATGTTAGTTCTCCAAAAAAAGTTATGGCACAGCATAACCTTAACAAAGAAACCAAACTTAAAAAATCCCCTAAATGTAAAACCAAAAAGGTTTCTTCCAAATCTGTTCTTTTGGTGAATGAAGATGATTTAAAATTTGTAAGCACACAAGTTGCAGACGAAACGGCTAAAAAGGAGGAAGGAAACTGTGCTTCTAAGAAAGACATTGTCAAGAAGATTGACGGAAATAATGAAGAATTTATTTTAGATTTGTTAAGGAATACTCACCCACATCATGATCATTGTTACACGACGGTATCCGGTAAGAAATGTCTTGTTGAAACATGTTCTGTATATTCAGATCAGGAAGAGGACAATTCTAGCAATCACTCAGCAGATGTCGATGACAGTTCTACATTTGATAGCAGACCATTATTGCCAATATTGGAATTAGATTTTTGCAGTGAAGATATACCTACCGTGGCCTCTGAAGAGATTGTGGACAGTTCATTGCTGACCGAAGACGATGACTCTTTGGGTCATTGTGGACATAGTATGTGTTTTTTTTGTTATCTTTTTCTTTGTATCTTTTATCGACTATCTGTTTCAGTCGTTGAACTGTGGTCATGCTGGGGCACTAACTTAAACAAACAACACCAGTAAATATTTTTAAAGTCCGGCATTTATTTTCAATTGGCCTCTTGCTGAACTGCTAAGTTATGGGGGATATAAACAAACCAACACCAATCACCAAGGGGTGTGTGGGGACAAAGACACACGCATACATATGATGGGTTTCCATAGTGTTCTTTATAAAGCATTGGTTGGCCTGGGGCCATAATAGAAGACACTTGCCCAAAGTGCCATGCAGTGGGATGGAACCCAAAGCCATATGGTTGCAAAGTGAGATTCTTAACCACACAGCCATGCTTGAATCTGTAATTTTATAGAAATTTGACAAAATATGTTGAATTGGGAAGATTTCAGTTTTTTTTATTGTTATCAACTGAATTTAAATTTGCAGTTAATTTCAGAAAAGTAATTTCGTGATATTGTGAAGTATATTTGCCAGCTAAATGTGGCAGTCCCATAGAGAACAATGCTACTGTTGTTTATAACCTCAGGAAGACATCTCCTTCAACTGGCTAATGACACACTGTCTGTGTCTGTTTAATATTTGCGAAGGGAAATCATTATCATTCTCATCTCTAGCCTTACTAGGTGGCAAATATACTTCACGGTTCCGTGCTGCTACTGCTTGCTTCTCGCTCAGAGATTTAATTTTGTGATATTTGTACTAAAAAAGAAAATCAAATAAATATTTGGCTTTTTAAATTTCTGTGAAAATGTGGAGAAAAATGAGAAAATATAGATTTTAAGCATTTATTTCTGTAATACATTATAAATATAATTTGGTGCCACATAAAAAGCACCCATAATACTCTGTAAAGTGGTTGAAGTTAGGAATGGCATTCAGCTGCAGAAACCTCATCAAAACAAACCAAGGAACCTGGTATATCGCTATGGCTTGCCAGCTCCTGTCAACCCATCCAAACCAGGCCAGCGTGGAAAACGGATGTCAAATGATGATAGTAATATTCATCATCATCATCATATGTCCATTGTCCATGCTGGCATGGATTGGACTGTTTGGCTGGGACTGGTAAGCAGGAAGGCTGCACCAGACTCCAGTCTCACTTGGCATGGCTTTCTACGGCTAGATGCCGTTCCCAACACCAACCATTCTGAGAGTGTAATGGGTGCTTTTACATGCCACCAGCACGAGTGCCATTTGCATGACACCAGTATCTGCCACAACTGCAATTTTGCTTGGCTTGATGGATCTTCTTCTCAAGCATACTCTGCTTGATGGGTCCAAGCATGTCACATGGAAGTGTTGGTACTTGTCTACCATTCACAAGAAATTGGTTAACCCATGGCTATAAATAGGACACTAATTGACCATGTCCTCACAGTGAGAGTCAACCCCAAAGCACATGTTTGTCCATAACTTTTTTGGGGCCTACTTATATACCAGAAGTTGATGCAGTTGACATCAGCCTAGAATTTCTGTAGGGTGATGCACATATGGAATGCATGGATAGAGAACGAGTGCCAGGTATTTGTACTTTCCATGAAGGAAAGATTGGTAGAATGTTTAGCAGAGATTTTAAAAAGTCAGTCACTGTAAGGACGCAGGAAAGAGGGAAAGGTTTACCTTGTGTTGGTACTTTAAAATCAGTGATGATGTCATTATCAAGAGCACTATGATTTAACATCTGTTTTCCAGGCTGGCATGGGTTGGATGGTTTCACGGGAGCTGGGAAGGTCAGGAGCCATGCCAGGTTCTGTTGTCTGTTTTGGCATGGTTTCTACAGCTGGATGCCCTCCCTATTGTCAATCACTTTGCAGAGTGTACTGGGTGCTTTTTACTTGGCCCCTTCATCAGTGCTTTTTATGTGGCACTAGCATCAACAGGGCTTCCCTGGTACCTTGCATGTCAAAAACCCCTGAGCTGGGATTAGAGAGATTTAAGGTATAAGTATCTTCCTGTAGAGTAGGTACATGGATGTCCCTATATTTATGCATGTATACTATACACACATACAGATGTGTGTGTGTGGGGGGCTTGTGTGAATTTGTGTATGTGGACGTATGTCAAGAGTGGAACATGCTTCGTTTAGGTGTATCCTATAATTGATGTAAGTATATTTAACTGTGTACAGTATATGTGCTATGTACCTGGGTATATGTGTGAGTGTGTATTTAGATCTCTATGCCAGAGTATTGTAACGATGATAATGCTGACGTTTGTTTGTATTCAGAACCATATCCCCCTATGCCGAAATCAGCTTTAGCCAAAAAAGGGAAACTCCAGGTGCCAGAAGAGAATGAATCCCTTAGCGAAGGAGAAGCAGTGGAATATAACGCCCCTTGTCCCAAGAAGAAGAAGAAAGATTTTGAGAAGAATACAGCTGCTGAATTAGAAAGGGTAAGTGTTTGTAGAATTTGATTTGTAAAATTTTGACGTTACGAAGGGCAGTGAGCCATAGAAACCATGCCACAAATGTTAGCACGCCGGGCGAAATGCTTAGCGGTATTTTGTCTGTTGTTACGTTCTGAGTTCAAATTCTGCCGAGGTCGACTTTGCCTTTCATTCTTTCGGGGTCGGTAAATTAAGTACCAGTGAAACACTGGGGTTGATGTCATCGACTTAATCCCTTTGTCTGTCCTTGTTTGTCCCCTCTATGTTTAGCCCCTTGTGGGCAATAAAGAAATAAGAAACCATGCTCCCCAGTTTGCCATTTTCTGTCAAACTGTCCAACCCATGCCAGCACGGAAAATGGACATTAAATGATGATGATGATGGTGTTTCTTGAAGTAATAATAATAAAAGTAGAGATGAGAAATGGCATTATCTAGTCTCTTTCGGTATATTTCAGGAGTGATATTGAGATAAAACCAGTAGGTAGTGAACTCAGTAGGGCTCTTGGCAAAATGTACAGCTGATAGTTACATTCCTGTATGTTGTGAGTTCAAATCCCACTAATGCTGAGTTTGTCTTGCATCCACCCCCTGGGGTGAGAGGTGTTGATAAAATAAGTAACAGTTAAATATTGGAGACAGGTAAACCAATATAGCTACCTCTCTCCCTCTGTTGAACTTTATGTCAATGATAAAAATTAATATTTAGATAACTTTATGTGTATTTTCATGTATTTTAATCTGATATAGTGCCCTGTTATGGCTGGAAGTGTGAGGGGCTTCCATTTTAAACTGGGACCAGGAGAGACATGTTGGCATGTGCCAACAACATAATTTTCATTGTGTTGGACATCACAGAAGTGGGCATCATCATCATCGTCGTCGTTTAACGTCCGTTTTCCATGCTGGCATGGGTTGGATGGTTTGACTTAGGTCTGGAGAGCCAGCAGCTGCACCAGGCTCCAATCTGATCTGGCAAGGTTTCTACAGCTGGATGCCCTTCCTAATGCCAACCACTCCGAGAGTGTAGTGGATGCTTTTTATGTGCCACCGGTATGAGAGCCAGTCCGGCGGTACTGGCATCGATCACATTCGGATAGTGCT
Source organism: Octopus bimaculoides (assembly GCF_046866305.1). Classification (NCBI taxonomy): domain Eukaryota; kingdom Metazoa; phylum Mollusca; class Cephalopoda; order Octopoda; family Octopodidae; genus Octopus; species Octopus bimaculoides. The sequence goes on along the minus strand of NC_142929.1, from coordinate 189,006,431 downwards.
TTTTATGTGCCACTGGCCCTGGGGCCAGTCAGGTGGTACTGGCATCAGCCATGTTTGGATGATGCTTTTTACGTGCCATCGGCACTGACACTATTCTAAAGCAATATGAGATGGTGGCAGGAGTCAAGATCAATGCAGACAACTTGATGGGCTTGCAACTGGACACATGAAGAGGCTGGTCAGTGTTGTTCAATAATGTTATAGGATGTTGGATTGATGGACCAGATAAACCACTCACGGTCTGGTTCACTTGCAACAAATACATGTAGACTGGACCTAGGATGAGGCGAGAAACAGGGTGGCTAGTCCTGTCCAGAAATTGGTTGAATGACTGCAGCCTCAGAAAGGCTGGGCAGAAAAGGCAAATGCCCACATCACTTCTGATTTCAATTTCTGCTGAGATTAACTTTGTCTTTCATCCTTTTGGGATCAGTCATCAACGAGCTCCTTCCCCTCAAAATTTCAGGCCTTGTATCTATTGTAGAAAGGATTATTATCATTGTTATTATTATTATTATTATTATTATTATTATTATTATTAAGGTGGCAAACTGGCAGAATCATAAGCATACTGGATGAAATACTTGGTGGTATTTCACCCATCGCTGCGTTCTGAGTTCAAATTCTGCCACGGTCACCTTTGCCTTTCATCCTTTCGGGGTCGATAAATTAAGTACCAGTGAAACGCTGGGGTTGATGTAATCAACTAGTCCCCTTCCCCCAAATTTCAGGCTTTGTGCCTATAGTAGAAAAAAATTATTATTATTATTATTATTATTATTATTATTTTTTTTTTTTTTGTCTTTTTCTTATATATTGAAGAAAACCGCATTACGTTGCATCAGGGAATTGAAAGGCCGCAAGAAAGATGATAAAATTGCTCTTGCTTGTCAAATTTGTCTTGACAAGACTTTTACAGCCAGTGCAACTCTAATGTACCACTATCGTAGCCATGCTGGTAAGTATCTAAAACTTGTCTTTGATCCTTTCATTCTTATCATCAGAACAGCCATTAGTGGTATAGGTTTTAATATTTGGCAACAAGTCTTTAGCTTTCCATAAATTTGTTTTGATATAGTCGTTCTTCTCTGTTACCCATGCCAGTGGCACGTAAAAGCTCCTGTTACACACTTGGAGTGGTTGGCCTTATGAAGGGCATCCAGCCATAGAAAACCATGCTACATGAGACTGGAGTCTGGTGCAGCCTTCCAGCTGGCCAACTGTGGTCAAACAGTCCAACCCATGCCAGCATGGACAATGGACGTTAAATGGTGACGATGATCAATATAAGTAATCACCATAAACTGTAAATCCACAAACACTTTCAACTATACAATAATGAAGGACAACTCAGAATAAAAAGAGAGAGAGAGAGAGGGGGCACCACCACCCCCACCAACATAAAAAAATTTGCAAACAAGCATATCAAATATCCAATTCCATCATCAGTTCACCAACAAATATCACAATGGTGTGTGAGTGGACAAATGAAAGAAAGTGTCACTCAACACATTTGGTAGAGGTTGTGCCAGTGGCACGTGTAAAGACATTCGAGCGAGATCGTTGCCAGTGCCGCTGGACTGGCTCCTGTGCAGGTGGCACGTAAAAGACACCGTTTCAAGTGTGGCCATTGCCAGTACCGCCTGACTGGTCTTCGTGCCGGTGGCACGTAAAAGCACCCACTACACTCTCTGAGTGGTTGGTGTTAGGAAGGGCATCCAGCTGTAGAAACTCTGCCAGATCAGATTGGAGCCTGGTGTAGCCATCTGGCTTGCCAGTCCTCAGTCAAACTGTCTAACCCATGCTAGTATGGAAAGCGGACGTTAAACGACGAGGATGATGATGATGAGTTTAACTCAGCTCCAAATGTCTCTTCTGATATCTGATGACCTGGGTCTCTCTTGTGCACTCATGAAAGTCATATGAAGCCAAGTCAAACTCATATGTGATGTGTGTGTGTGTGTGTGTGTGAGATATACAATCCATAAATGCCATCTAAACTGATCTTCAATCTCTTCCACTGTTGTTTTTTTTTTTCCTTTCAAGAAACACTGATATTAAAATTTTATGATTTTTTTTGAAATCAAGGAAACAGACTTCCTCTGACAGTAATGTCTCCACTCATTAGTAACAGCGACTGGAGACATTACCAATATCACATGGTAGTTTTATTCTGTGGAATCTTTCAAATACCTTGTGTGTGTATATATATAATGTGTTCGTTAATTTAAATATTTCATTAACACTTAAGAAGCCACTTCATAGTTTTTAACAAAGAGAGTTCTTACTAATTTAATTTCCTTAATTCTGTTTAGGAATTAAACCATTTGTGTGCCTTCTGTGCAGTACCACATTTACAAGACAACACAGTCTCAACTATCACATGTTAATCCATAACAATCAAAGCCGTTTCACTTGCAAAGACTGTGGCAGAAAATTTCGGCATCCCAGCCATTTTAAGGTACGGTTGTGACATTTTATCCTCCTTTTGTTTCCCCTTCTTCTTCCACCAACATCTGGCAGTTTCAGACTAAATGCTGTTTAGTTTTAATTCCCAGTTCTATCATTATTCTTTTGTTTATAAAGCAAAAATCTCTCTTGACTGGAGAAATCAACCAACCAAACAACTGTTTTTAGGAGAGTATTGTTGTTTGCTTGAAGCATTGTGTATTGTTTATGAAATATAATGTCTTGAATGGCACAACAATGCAGGGTGGACTATAATAACTGTTATAATTTAATTATTTATAGTCTAATATAATAATATTTTCGAATATAAAAATTCCTTCTTCAGGTATCGCTAGGAATTGATTGAGTCACTGCTATAAACCGATTATAACAGTGACTATGAATAATTAAATTAAAGCAGTTATTATAGTCCACCCTGCATTGTTGTGCCTTTCAAGACATTATATTTCACAAACTAATTTTATATTGGCTGTTATTATATAGAGATTATAACAACTCTTTTTTGTGTCTAACACACGTGGGCATGTCTACAAAGTCAGAAAGCAGCACAGCTCCCATGACTTTCAGAAACATTTTTTCACACTCAGAGTTGCTGAAGCATGGAACAGACAACCTGCATCAGTTGTTAGCTGCCGAGACATTGCATCCTTTAAAACCTCCATGCTTCCTGAAATTCACCAACACTACACCTGACATCCTCCCTATCCTCCCCTCCATACGAATGCACAAATGTCTATCATGACCCGTTCACTGTCCTGACTCTTGTACATGATTCTATGCCCTGTATATGCACCTTCTGATGAGTTGTAGTGCACCTGAGCACTATACACCATAATTTCATTGTTATATTATTTTAATAACTTTGTGATGTAAAGTAAGTAATTGTATATTATGACATTATGAAAATGTTAATGCTTGCTCCTTCTCTTCTCTTTAGGAGCATTTGCGACGACACACAGGAGAAACTCCGTTTGAATGCAAAGACTGCCCACAAAAATTCAAAACACGTAACACATATAAAAGACATTTGAAAACAAGACATGGCAAGTTGCTTACTGCTGCAGGTATTCACGTTTTATCAAAGGAAGAATTTCTGAAAGTTAGAACTAAACCATACAAGAAATATTACACTCTAAAACACACAGAATCTGTTAAAGAACAATTAATGCCTGAATTAGGGGATTCCCAATTAGTGAGTCCATGTTCTGAATCTGTTTACAATCCAGTGCCTACAACATCGAATAATGCCTCTAATTTCACAAACACTATTGAAAAACCATCAACTGCTATAATTAATTCTACAGACAACTCTTTCTATATCCCATTTGAAATATCTGTTAATTCATGAAGGAAATGGTTTAGATGTTCTTTCAGGTGTTGCCTATGTTTCTCATTTTGATAATGTTTGACCATAATTTGATAGTTATACCATAGTGGTATTTTCAAGATGGTACAACTGAAGCCAAAAATTAAGTTTCTTAAACAAAACTAAAACAAAAAAAAAACTCCTCCAACAAAATTGTGTTCTTCATGCGGAAGAGAATTTGGATTATTTTGATAACCTATTTCTTTATCAACAGTACATATATATATGTATATATACACATACACACACACATACACACACACACATATATATATATACATACACACAGACATGTACATATGTATATATATATATACATACACATGTACAAATGTGTGTGTGTGTGTGTGTATACATATATATATATATATATATATATATATATAGAATGTTGAAAAGGAACACATGAGTTGATATATATATGTGGAATAAAAAAGTCAAGGTAGAAAATGCTAAAATGATTTTATAAAAAGCATTTCAGTACCGGTTTCGGTCATTGAGACTTTTTCAACTGTAAGTATGGAAAACAATTGAATTTGGGAAAAATTAAAAGAAATGTATTTTAAAAGAATATTTGCATAGTATTCAAATACAAGGGGTGTTTTCCTTGTTTCTTCCTGTTTCTGTCTCTCTTGTTTACTCTTGTGGGTTCGAGGTCATTGTGAATTCTTGGCAGAGACAGGCAGAAACAAGGAAAACACCCCTTGTATTTGAATACTATGCAAATATTTTTTTAAAAGACATTTCATTTAATTTTTCCAAAATTGAATTGTTTTCCATACTTACAGTTGAAAAAGTCTCAATGACTGAAACCAGGACTGAAACGTTTTTTATAAAATTATTTTAGCATTTTCTACCTTGACTTTTTTCAATATATATATATATATATATATATATATATATATATATATATATAGTTAATGAAAATAGAGCAGTAGTCGTTACAACAAAATTTTCTGATGAGCTGTCCACAAGGCTTTAGCTTTGTGGGTGCGAAACCTTGGGTAACTCTATATAAAATTTTGTTGTAATATATATATATATATACACACACACATATATACATATGTCTATATGTATTGGTTCTTCTGGATGCCAAAACCTCTCATATATATATGTATATGTGCAAGCGCACACACACACACATATAAATATATATACATTGGATACTCTCATTCAATTCAGCATATGAGGGCCCAACAGCCTTTAGCTACCGATATTGATAACCTGTTTTCAGTTGTGAAGGCTTGTGTAGATCCAGCTTTGGAAATATTGATAGAAAGTTGGTGCAAAGGTTTATCGCAAACTTAATGGACAACATGCTGCAGGCTTTTCCTATTATGTTCCAATTGTACCCTGCAGCTGTTTCACTAGCATTGAACATCGATTATACGTCAGTTTTCTTTGTATAGAGAAGGTTATAATCTTTAACATTGACACAGTTAACATAAGGAGGAGATGTATAGTTATTTCCTTCCTAGTTAATATATGTCTAGGAATTGTTTAGGTCAGGGCTGAAAAGCAAAATAGTTCTAAGTGGATTTGAACTCAGAACATAAAGGGAGATAACAAAATACTGCTTCAGATTTTTAATCTTAGTTATTTACTGCTTTTGAAAGTTCACAAAACACTAGTTGCAGTAGTTGTAGTATGGGGACATGTGCTGTAACAGTGTGGCACTGTATCCACCATTTGTTGGTGATTCCCTTCTCCTGGCAGTTGACACCTTTGCACTGCTAAGACGATGACTTTCCAACCCATGGGTCTGTTTGGATAGTTGCTACTAGAGAGGATTTTGTGAGGTCAGAGTTTAAATTCTACCTCAAACATTTTTAGTTGTCTTTTACAACATGCAAAGCGTTGGGACATTTTTTGACATGCTGGTTCCCCCGTGGCACTAGACCAACGTGGTCTGAAGTGTTTTGCTCAAGAACACAATATGCCATCCAGTCTGGGAATCGAACATTGACCTGGCGATCATGAGTGCATTACCCTAACCATCAGACCATGTAACTTCACAGAATACTGACAAAAATAACTACTCTTCAATACGTGTATACTTAGACATAGATATCATCATCATCATCATTAGTGTTTAACGTCTGCCTTCCATGCTGGCATGGGTGGGACAAATATATACACACTGACATACACAGCTGAGGTGTAGCTGCGTGATTAAGAAGTTTGCTTCCCAACCACAAACGAAGTCCTTGGGAGCATCCTTCTTTGCTAACTTTGTCTCTTTTAACACCATAAAACTCAACAAGCTTAAAATGTAATCTTATAAAATCGAATTTTAAAATATTGAAATAGATTTCTAACATATTTGTTAATGCCTTAAAACCCTTCAAGACCACCCTTGGTTTTATTGTACAACCTCCCTGTTTTAAAGTGATCTTAATTAAAACCTCCTCTAAAATTTCACGTTAATTTATGATCCAAACTCCGGCTTCACAATGACAAAGTTATTTTGCAATATTTTTTTCAATTGAGAATAATCTGTATTTCAACAGAAGTATAGCAAAAGGATTAATACATTCATCCTACTACACACATCTTCTCTCTCTCTCTCTCTCTCTCAACCCCACTCCATCACTTTCTCAATATTTGTTAAATTAGGGTGGCTAGCTGGCAGAATCATTAGCATGCCAGGTTAAATGCTTATCGGTATTTCGTCTGCCGTTACGTTCTGAGTTCAAATTCCACCGAGGTTGACTTTGTCTGTCATCCTTTTGGGGTCAATAAATAAGTACCAGTTATGCATTGGGGTCAATGTAATCGACTTAAACCCTTTGTTTGTCCCCTCTATGTTTAGCCTCCTGTGGGCAATAAAGAAATAAGGCAGCAAGCTAGCAGAAATGTTAGCACACCAGGCGAAATGCTTAGCGGTATTTCATCTGTTTTTACATTCTGAGTTCAAATTCTGCCAAGGTCGACTTTGCCTTTAATACTTCCAGGGTCGATAAATTAGTGCCACTTGTGTACTGCCTTTGATCTAATCTACTGGCCCCCTACCCCCAAAATTTCAGGCCTTGTGCCTTGAGTAGAAAAGAATATTTGTTAAATACCAGCAATCCACCACATTCTGTGTTTATGTATGAAAACTATCTCTTGTAGTAATTCTATTATTTTGGTTATGTTTCCTGTTATGTTCTGAGTTTAATCCACCCCAGGGTCAACTTTGCTTTCCATCTGTCTGAGGTTAATAAAATAAATACTTGACAAAATACTGATGCTGATATAATCAACGAAAACCCTTTAAGACAATCCACCTCTGTTTAACACCAGTCCCCCTCTTAGGACCAGTCACCCCACATGGCCACAGTCTGATGGCTGTTCCACCAGCACGACCATAGTCTGATAGCAGGCTTCCCCTCTTCCAAAAGTCACAAGTCTGTCAGCAGAACCCCCAGCACAGCCATAGTCTGATGACAGTCCCCATCTCTTATACTGGTGGTGGAATTCTCCTGGGGTAGGTTGAGCCAACTCTGACCAATGAGTTCACCACATCTCTTATGAATGCTGACCATCAGCATGACCACAGTCTAACATCATTCCACCTTCCAAAGAATCTATTTTTCCAGCGATTAGAGCGCAGAAGGTGTCAGTAGATGTTTCTATTTTGTCATAATTTCCCAGATTATCAGCTAAAATAGAGGTGACTCTCAAGTGATTTTGAAACTGTTTTTACCATGATTAGGCCAGTGACAAAGATGAAGTATTATCACTTGACCAACTTACATTCACATTACAGTAGACATTCGTGGTCTATGAAAGACATCATCCAGCTGTCTAGGGATTTATTTCATACGTATGTAAATAATTAACCATATTTTGTCAAGTGGAGAAAATGTTAGTTCTGTTGCTGGTGATTAACACCAGGCTCCGAATCAGACTGGAGCCTGGTGCAGCTCTCTAGCTTGCTAGTTCTGGTCAAACCATCCAACCCAAACAGACGTTAAATGATAATGATGATGAACAAATTTATAATCAAGTCATGATTTCAGCATTGACCAACACATTTTTTGTCTCTAGATACAAAGTATTTTGCATTATTATTATTATTATTATTATTTAGGCAGTGAGCTGGCAGAATTGTTAGCATGCTGGGCGAAATGCTTAGCAGTATTTCATCTGCCGCTATGTTCTGAGTTCAAATTCCGCCGACGTTGACTTTGCCTTTTATCCTTTCAGGGTTGATAAATCAAGTACCAGTTGAGTACTGGGGTCGATTTAATTGACTTCCCCCCCCCATAATTTCAGGGCTTGTGCCTTTTTAGTTAAAAGGATTATTATTATTACTCTTATTATTATTATTATTATTATTATTATTATTATTATTATTAAGGTGGTGAGCTGGCAGAATTGTTAGCACGCTGGGCAAAAAAGTTGGCGGTATTTCACCCGTCTACATTCTGAGTTCAAATTCTGCCAAGGTTGACTTTGCTTTCATTTTTTTTTTTTTTCAGGGTCAATAAAATAAGTACCAGTTGAATACTGGGGGGGGGGGGTCAATGTATTCAGCTCATCCCCTTCCCACCAAAATTGCTGCCCTTGTGGCAAAATTTGAAATCATCATTATTATTATCCAAAGTGTTCTCTTCTATAACGGTCTGCATATAACATTTGACTGCTATTTCTAGCAGGTCATGGTTCCCCCTCATAAGCGCATGTGAAATTCAGTAAAAGCTAAGGGTATTATATAAACATAGAATAGTATATTTTGTGATGCTTACCCACAGAATAATTGGTGGAACGTTTTAATAATGATGATGACTTGGATATTTGTTCTTGATATCTTCCAACAAGTTTCAATGTGAATATTTTAATTGCTGTTTTATTTCATCATTGGAGAACAGTCTTCATTAGCACAAGGAATTTGTCTCTTGTTAGCTTCATTATTAGTCTGGTGGGGTGGGGGTGGGTCTCAAGCTGACGAGACCCAACAATGTCGAAACAATGACTGTCAAACCGGAGTCCCTTGCATTAATGAATCAAGTATTTTTTTTTACTTGTTTCAGTCATTTGACTGTGGCCATGCTGGAGCACCGCCTTTAGTTGAACAAACCAACCCCAGGACTTATTCTTTGTAAGCCTAGTACTTATTCTATCGGTCTCTTTTGCCAAACCACTAAGTTATGGGGACGTAAACACACCAACATCGGTTTTTCAAGTGATGGTGGTGGGGGACAAACACATATACAAATACACACACACACGCACATGATGGGCTTCTTTCAGTTTCCGTCTTCCAAATTTACTCACAAGTTACTACACAATGTGGGACTGAACCCAGAACCATGTGGTTGGTAAGCAAGCTACTTACCACCTATGTGTATGTTGCAAACAAACGTTTGTCATATAGGCGAAGCCTTTTAAAGTATTGACTAGTAAACCTTTAATATACTTGGTAGAATATTATGGTTGTATAGCAAAATACGGTGCTCCAACCCACCCACAATTAATAAGTACATACCAGTTGCCAGGAATGGGTTTAATATGTAAAATCAATAAATCCAATTGTGTTACACAGCTAAATATTAGTGGTTATTTAAGCAACATGTTTGTGGGTGGTTAATGGGTTGGATGTGATACTGAAGAAGGAGCAAGAACTCCTGAAATATCCATGTACACCCATTACCCATTTTTCCATTTTTGATCACATTGTTTACATAGACATATTCGTATATGAAACGTCATAGCTTTCAGCGCTGGCTCTAGTTACTATAGAAAGTCTGTAGAGATAACTTAAAAGTGACTGATTTGCACTGCTAACACAAGTAGGATACAGGATTGACTTATAAACATTTAATATATTTGGTAGAATATTATGGTTGCATAACAAAATACAGTGTCCCTACCAGCAATTAATAGGAGGAGCGATTCACCACTGATGAAACACCACAAAATTAGCATATTTACATTTGAATCTGCCTGAATGTTTTAAGACTAAATATGCCGGTCATCATTCTGATTGTTGCTGCTCACCAGGCAGAGGATGATGTCTAGATAATGAAATGCCATCAATATAAAGTTTCACCATCCCACCTCAGAATACATCATGTGAGAAGTAATTTTTAGATATCTTTACATTTTACCATCACTGAGAAATTTCAATTCATAAAAGACATATTTTCCTATGAATTAGCCAAACCCTTTTGATACCAACATACTTGAGACTGCTTATGGTTCCCTCATAGAAACAACCTGTTTCATAGGGTTCATATTTATGTTAACCCTTAAGCGTTCAGATTATTCTGTTAAATGCAATACGTATACATTTCCATTGTTTTCAATTAATCCTGAATTATCTTGAAGCTTCAAAATTACAATAAGACGTGATTGTTTATTTTTAGAATAACATTGCGGGATAGGTGTGAAGGGCCAGATCTGGCCAGTTTCAACATAAAACAGGTGGAATATATGGGCTGGAAATGGTCAGTTGAAATGCTAAAGGGTTAAACCTTCCATCATAATTTTACACAAATTGTAATAATGAGTTTATTGTGTACTTCCTCTACAGCAAGAGACCTGTTTTGCTTTGGCCCCTTCCCTCATATTTTAACCACACTGATCTCCTAGCATGAAGCTGCCTCTTTCAGGGTTCATAGTCTTGTTAGCTAGTGCTGGTGACATGAAAAAAAGCACTCAATACAAGGTGTAAATTGTTTGGTGTTGGGAAGACCTCCAGCTGTTGGGATCATTCCAAAGTAGAAAGTGGAGTACATTGCAGTCCTTGGACTCATTGGATCTTGTCAAACTGTCCGTCCTGTGCCACTATGGAACATGGACCTTAAATGATAATGAGTCTATTGTATACAATGAATAATGAACTTATCGTATACAGTGCTGCTTGGGTGCTGCACTACAAGTCATCAGGAATGGTAACCAATGGTAACCAAAAGTGCATGTACAGTGCATAAAATAATTCACAGGAAGTGAATAGTAAACAAGTAGTTTAAAAATACAGGTGGGGCATCAGGTGTACTGTTGTTGAATTTCGGGAAGCCTGGAAGTTTTGCAGAATGTAATGTCCCAACAACTAACAACCGATGCCAGTAGTTTATTCCATGCTTCAGCAATTCTGGGCATGAAGAAAAAATGTTTCCAAAAGTCATGGACACTCTGTTGTTTTCCAATTTTGTAAGTAATGCTCAGATGCATTGCAAATTATTGGGAAAAGGTAAAAGAGAAGACAGGAAGTAGGTGTAAGTAATGAAAGCGAGAGGTAGACACATGATATGAAGAACAAAATGAACAGAAAATGGGCCATGAGAAGGAAAAGGTGCTTAGGTAGATCAGGAGTAGTGTTAGTTCCAGAAAGTGTTGGAATATTTCAAATGATTCAGTATCCTGGCAGCTAACAACCAACACATATGGTTTATTCCATGTTTTCACAATTCTAAGCATAAAATATATATAATATTAATAAATGACAGAAATTTTGCTAAATCCTGCCAAATTCTTGACTGTTTTTAAAATTAGCTAAAAAAAAAAAAAACTGGTGTATTTCACGAGAAAAGGATTAACCCTTTAGCATTCAGATTACTCTGCCAAATGTGTGTTTATTTATTCCACTTGTTTTTGGATTAATCATGCATTATCTTGAGGCTTTGAGATTTTGATGATGTGATTGTTTATTTTTAGAATGACATTGTAGGGTAGTGTAAGAGACCAGATCTGGCTGGTTTGAACATAAAACAATATTTAGGCCAGTTTAAATGCTAAAGGGTTAAAAAAAAACACTAAACGTACCATGTGACAGAAAAGAATGAAAATACAAAACTAGGAACAGAATTGAAACAAAACAAAACAAATGGATTCTAACTCTATTTTAGGAATGATGTTTAATCTGTAATCCAGACACTATTTTATTGTATTTTGAAAAATATATTTATGAAAAAAAATCATATCATTTTTTCTAAGAAATAAGATTTTAGGACAGTGGGTCTTAGTGATGGTGTTATTTCTCGAGATTCTCTTTTCAACTACAAGGGCTACAATACAGATTCTTTATAAACAAGATCTCAGATAGAAGCTTATACTTTGAGTAAAGTTAAACCCAACTCTATTAGCTTGAAAAAAAACAAAAATATGGAAAAAAAAAGAAAAAAGGCAAAGCAAATATGTAAATATTAAAAGTATATTGTTCTTTTTTTTTATGATGTAGTATTTTTATATGTTATAGATACAATAAATATATCTTGAAATATTGTATGTGTATGTATGTATACATACACACTCACACATATGTATATATATATATATATGAATGTATTTTTTAATGAATAGAATAAAAATTATTTTCCTTGGAACATGAGTCTTTGATTTTAGTGGTATTTTGTCTGTCTTTACATTCTGAGTTCAAATTCTGCCAAGGTCAACTTTGCCTTTCATCCTCTCGTGGGGGGGGGGGGGGGGGGGGTGAAAAATTAAGTACCAGTAATCAACTGACCCCCTTCCTAAAAATTTCGGGCCTTGTGCCTAGAGTAGAAAAGAATATAAGTCTTTGATTTATATTCTCATCTCAGTCTTCAGATATAAGAGAACCAATCAACCGAGGGTTACTTCCAAGATTCTTTGAAGGGGAACACCACTGACCCCTGCAAAAATGTATAATTGATGGAATGTGTATCTTTTTTTAATTTTTTTTTTTACTTCTTTCAGTCATGAGACCACGACCAGGCTGGGGCATGGCCTTGAATTTTAATTTTTAGATAAAATAAGTACTAGGCTTACAAAGAATAAGTCTTGGGGATCGATTCGTTTGACTTAGTCCTTTTAAGCCTGGTACTTTTACCAAACTGCTAAGTTACAGGGATGTTACCATGCCAACACTGGTTGTCAAACGGTCGTGGGACACACACACACATACATACTCGACAAGCTTCTTTCAGTTTCCATCTACCAAATCCACTCACAAGGCTTTAGTTGGCCTGGGGCTGTAGTAGAAGACATTTGCATAAGGTACCACACAGTGGGACTGAACCCAGAACCATGTGGTTGGAAAATTTATTTACTGATTTCTTGCTTTTCTTTACTTCTTACCATTTTTTTTCTCATTATTTTCTTTTGTTGTGTTTTCTTTTCACTAAAATCCAGGTGCTGGTTCTGAATTTTCCTTGTAATATTCTCAAATATTAAATTCTAACATTTTTTTTTTTTTTTGCTTGGCTTTGCAACCCTGGAGTTTTGCATTCAATCTCGCTGTACAGCACTTTGATCAGAAGTCTTCCACTGAGTAACCTCAAACCAACCAATGGCCTTGGGAGTAAATTTGGCAGACAGAAACATTGTGTGTTTGTACCCCACCATTGCTTGACAACCAGTGTTGGTTTGTTTATGTCCCTGTAACTTATTGGCAAAAGAGACCAATAGAATAAGTACTAGGGTTTGGCTTGCTTAATTAAACCCTTCAAGTGTGTGTGTGTGTTACATGATCTTTCGTTAAGCAGCAGCAGCAGTAGTAGTAGTAGTATGAGTGGTGGGGAGGGAGGTGAAGTAATAGTACATTACTGCATCCACCATTTGTTGGTGATGCTCTATTCTTGGCAGACGAGACTTTTTGCACCGTTCAGGTGACACCCCTCCAACCGATGGGTCTGTTTGGGCAGTGAGGGGTTTTGTAAGGTCGGCGTGCAAAACCTTCCTCAACCAGTTTTAGTTACATGTTAAGGGTCAGATTTAAACAGGACATGTTCCAACAATAAACTTGGGGATACAAACTGAGAAAATATTGCCTCTCCACAGACGTAACCAGCTGCTGCAGACGCCACAACCAATGGCAGGAAATGTTCGATACGGGGATGGGCTTTGTGAAAAAATCCAAGAGATTCACACTCAAGCATTTGTTTTTTCCTTTCTGATGGTGATAATTTGGGGTTACAAAATACATTGCGCTCCCAAACTTTAAATTCGGTTGCCCATTCAAATACACCATCAACAGTTTTCGCTTTTTCGCTAGAGTGAGTCATAAAACCAGATCCAACAATAAGTATTCCGTCTTTGCGTAGTTCTGATAATGCCTCACCAATTTCTTGGTGTTCTTTCATGTCCAAAGTATTCTTCAGAGACACTTGAAATGCTGAAATGAATTACAATAAAATATTAAAAATTAGGAAAGCTAATTTTAATCTTTAGAAATAATACATTTCTAAATCTCTGAGAGAGATTTATGCAGTAGTGATACGATGAAGTAGTTGTATGCTGTCAACTTAATGTGACAGTCCCCTGAAGGGAATAATACTACTGTTGGTTAGACCTAGGAAGCTACACCGCTTCCTGTCGGCCTTGACATATTTCCTGTGTCCTTATGTTTACAAGGGGGAGACTAGCACCTCCACCCAGCTAAGCCTGCATCCAGAGCAAAGACTCAGAAACATGTCTCTGGATGCAGGCTTAGCTGGGTGGAAGTGCTTGTCTCCCCCTTGTGAACATAAGGACACAGGAAATGTGTCAAGGCCGACGGGAAGCGGTGCAGCTTCCTAGGTCTAACCAACAGTAGTATTATTCCCTTCAGGGGACTGTCACATTAAGTTGACAGCATACAACTGCTAATTTTAAGTTTCATTTTGTGATGTGTGTCGGTATGCATGTGTGCGAGCCTAGCAATTTTTTTCGTATTCAATTCTGACATAATTGTAATCTACACCATCTGAAAGGTATTTATAGACAATTTCATTAAATAATACCCTTTGTTCAGAAAGTTATTAGGAAACAAAGCTCATTCAAGGTTCCACACAGTGGGACTGAGCCCGGAACCATGTGGTTGGTAAGCAAGCTACTGGTGAAATAATTTAACTTTCACAGAATTCCCTCAGTATACTGTGTCCACAGGTACCTACTAGGGTACCTGTGTTATTTCTTAAATACTTCAGAAATAACAGCCGAGAGGTACACCGTTCCAACCTTACCATACCTAACATAAATGGGGCCTAATGCAGTTTCGCACCTCTCCTTGAAAAATGCAGTTTTTGGAAAATTTTCTTTCGGATTCTTACGTTTTGGATGTCGGAGATTACGAATATGCAAAAAAAAAATGTTTTTTTATTTTCGCCACCTCCCCCTCGCACCCCCATTTAAATTTTTAATTTTGTTTACTTTAAAGAGATCGTAGCAAATTGACAAACATTGGCAGATCGAAATTAAATCCAGACAAAAACATTTAAGTGAAGAGAATTTGCGTTTTACTTGTGTCAATAAGAGTTTAATGTAAATTAGATACACCAATTTATGAGGAACAAACATTAAGGAATGTTTTCACTTTCATCAGCAGATCGAGAAATTTATTTTTGGTAACTAAACACTTTCAAACTTCGTAGAATGGTAGAATGTGTCATATAAAACATCTTTTACTCAGTTGAGAAAAGTTTCTATTTACGAAGTTATTTCGTGTTAAAATTGTCGTATTTCGGTAATTTCACCCTCCCCCAATTTTAAATTTTGAACTTTTTCATCCATTTATTTATCGATCTGTCTGTTTATCCCTGTCCGTTTATTCATAAAATATATTTGTCAAATGTGGCGGTCCTATAGAGGACGGTGTTACTGTTGTTTATTTTCCCAGGAAGACATTCTATCTCTCTTTTTTTCTTTTACTCTTTCATTTGTTTCAGTCATTTGACTGTGGCCATGCTGGAGCACCGCCTTTAGTCGAGCAAATCGGCCCCAGGCCTTATTCTTTGTAAGCCTAGTACTTATTCTATCGGTCTAACCGCTAAGTTACGGGGACGTAAACACATCAGCATCGGTTATCAAACACAGACGCACAAACATATACACACACATATATACATATATATATATATATATATATATATATATATACGACAGGCTTCTTTCAGTTTCCGTCTACCAAATCCACTCACAAGGCTTTGGTTGACCTGAGGCTATAGTAGAAGACACTTGCCCAAGGTGCCACGCAGTGGGACTGAACCCGGAACCATGTGGTTAGGAAGCAAGACTTCTTACCACACAGCCACGCCTGTGCCTATATCTTTATACGCATCTCTTTATATACACATATCTATATTCTTATTGAATTAAAATTTTGAAAACGTGGTCTCTTGCATTTTCGGAATATCCGTCATCTAAAAACATAACGAGAAAAAAATTTCGATAAAGTCCAAAATTTTAGGGGGTTAAAAATTTTTTTTTTTTTTTTACCTATTCGTAATCTCCGACATCTTAAACGTAGGAATCCGAAAAAAAAATTATTTTAATGCATTTTTCAATGAGAGGTGCAAAACTGCATTAACACCCCCATACATATGATTGTTTTCATCTTATATAAAATATTTGTATAGGCATGAGCCATAATTTTCGAGAAGCGGCCCGCTAAGATATGGCTTATCATCAGTCGGGCCTCACTACTAAAAATATTCAGTACCGTCCCGTGGGCCGCAGTTTGCCCATGACGGCTCTCTTCGTTGGTTATGTAATAAAGATTTGTTTACACGTAGCCCAAGAGATGGTACCTGTCGTCACTTCCGATCAATTTACTCGGAATGTCGACCTCCGACCAGACTCCAATTGAAGGTTACCAACATCCCCCATGAGCTAACCATCGACCACGTACCTGCCCGCATGGTGTACCGTGGGTTTTGAATAATTTGGAGATACGGACAGCCGCACCTGGTGCTCCTCCTGCAGGTATGCTCTTAGGAAATCCAGAAATAAGTTTGGCTGCTATTTCTAAACGTTCCGTCTATTTCAACGATAAACCAACAAGGACCACCTGTAAGCTTGGGGTTAATGTCTATGATGGCAGTTTGTAGTAGGACGAAAGCAACAATAATTAAATAAAATTTGAGGGTTAACTTACTTGGGATATCGGCTTCTGGCCAGACTAAGATGAAGGGCACAAAAACGCCATGGTCTAACCCACGACCATGCGCCTGCCGGCATGATATACCGCGTGTCTTGAATAATTCGGAGACACGGGCAGCCACGGCTGGAGCTCCTTTTGCAGGCCATTTCAGTTCATACATGCTCTTAGGAAATCCGTAATAATCAAAGAACAAGGAATGATCTTGGTCGTCCATGGCGCTTGGGACATTTTCTTCCCAGTGGGCGCTGACAACTAGGATCGCCTTTGGCCGTTTATTCAGGTGAGTTCGTGTTAGATTTTGCAGGAATTTTGCTGCCTCCGAGTCCCGATCCATTCCACGCATACCTGGATATTCCTTGATATCCATGAAGAATGAAGGCCCACCTCCATGCGATAAGAAAATAACAGGCTGTACACAATCGTTCGAGTGACCCGACATAATTCTATTTCAATATTTGTTGCGAGAGTCGAGGTGACAACTTCCTCTCTTCCTCTCTTTCACTCGCTGTAGTTATTCATTGATCGCTTTCTTTCTCCATGTCTCACCTGTCTTATTCCTTCTCTCTCTCTCTTTCTTTAACCTTCACTCATTATTATGGATCTTGTTAAATTTCTTCCAACCATTTAAGTATCTCAAATTTTTACCAGATTTTTTTTCAAAATTTCGACATTGTATAACTTCTTTATTGTTAATTTCTAGAATGCACATTTCGTCTCCAGATTGCAAAACTGCATTAAAAAAATTATCTAGAGAAAATACTTGAAATTTAACAAGATCCATTGTTGCATCTGTTTCGTATATAATTGGAGCTAATTAAAATTAACCCATAAGAACAGTAATGCACGCTTAATAAATTAATTAAAATATGTTGCCGAGAAATGACAACATTTACCTGAGCAAAAACAACCCATCAATTTCACCGATCTTGATAAACGTTTCAAGCAGAAACGTACAGAATACATCAGTGCAAACTTTGATAATAACAAAAGGGGGAAAAACACGATAAAACATTAAACTACATAAAGACACCATCGCTGCCTGTTTGAGTTTATTAGAGTCACATCAATAGCCATGAGAAATAAGGTTTTTCTGTCTCACATGTTGTTAAACATTTGTTTATTCGTTTCGATCATCCAGGATAGCCAGATTATTTATTTCTGCATATATCTCGTTACTGTTGGTTTCAGTCTAATTGACGACGCTATAATCAATGATTACCTCTTCTTTTTTTTTCCTTTAACTTTCATCTGCCCACTTTGAATTTATCTCATTACACTCGTCAACAAAATACAACTTTCATTTCCTGGCATAAAATCTTTGAGTTGTATTAGACTTAATTTTGGCAGGATGATTCCAAAACTGACCTCACATTTGCTTTATCACATCACATTTTTGTGCCATTGGTATATGCTTTTACTTACCAGAAGTATACCAAAAGTTAACTTTACACCACTATTTGCAGGAATTTTGGATTGTCATACTAATTTTGAATATGTTGCTTTAAAATCCTATCTCTTCTTTTCAGGTAGGAACTGAACCACTGTGATCTTGTTATGGATACAACATCAAAAAGAAGGACCTGCTGTTATGACCCCCGATATTTCTGTTAAATCTGTAGAGAATTCATTCCACAGGCTCAAAGGCACAAATATTGATAACTTTGCCAAGGTGTATCTTGATTGTTCGTTTAACGTCCGCTTTCCATGCTAGCATGAGTTGGACAATTTGACTGAGGACTGGCGAACCAGAAGGCTACACCAGGCTTCAATCTGATCTGGCAGTTTCTACAGCTGGATGCCCTTCCTAACGCCAACCACTCTGAGAGTGTAGTGGGTGCTTTTTACGTGCCACCGGCATGAGGGCCAGTCAGGCGGTACTGGCAACGGCCACACTCAAAATGGTGTATTTTACATGTCACCTGCACAGGAGCCAGTCCAGTGGTACTAGCAACGACCTCACTCAAATGTTTTTTCATGTGCCAGTAAGGTGACGCTGGTTGCTTACTTTAAAATATCACTTGGAGACTAGAATAAAACCTGTGTTGAAGCGATTCATCAAAGCTCTCGATCACAGTAGAGACTGCTTCAGATATATATGTACAGCCTTTCAAAGTCTCAGTGATGAGAAAAAGGCAGGAATATTTGATGGACCTCAGATAAGAACACTCCTCAGGGATCCACATTTTGTTACGAGAATGAGTGCGACAGAGGCTAGAGCTTGGAATGCCTTCTCTGATGTGGTGCAGAATTTCCTTGGAAACAGGGAAGCTGACAACTATCAGGAGATTGTGGAGGAGCAGTTCTTGGGTTTGTAGAATGAGCATTAAATTGGTCCAGTTACATGGTCACTTGTGTGAGTTTCCAGAGAATGTGGGTGATGTTAGTGAAGAACAAGGTAAACGCATTCATCAAGATGTAAAAGTAATGGAAGAAGGCTGATGGGGCTCAAACATGTCAGATTACTGCTGGAGCTTGATGGGAGACATTCCAGAAGCCATGCACAAGAAATCATCAAATAAGACAATCAGAATGAATGACCACAATGAACAGAGATTTCGTATTCATATTTTGTTATCACCAAACTTAATTCTTACATGCTAATGTGCATTTACCCCCATAGCTTTGTGTTTTGGTTTATTAGATTAAAAAATGACAGGAGTGGCTGAGTGGTAAGTAGCTTGCATACCAACCACATGGTTCCGGGTTCAGTCCCACTGCGTGGCACCTTGGGCAAATACCTTCTACTATAGCCTCGGGCCGACCAAAGCCTTGTGAGTGGATTTGGTAGACGGAAACTGAAAGAAGCCCGTTGTATATATGTGTGTGTGTGTGTGTGTGTGTTTCTGTGTTTGTCCCCCCAACATCGCTTGACAACTGATGCTGGTGTGTTTACGTCACCGTAACTTAGCGGTTTGACAAAAGAGACCGATAGAATAAGTACTAGGCTTACAAAGAATAAGTCCTGGGGTCAATTTGCTTGACTAAAGGTAGTGCTCCAGCATGGCCGCAGTCAAATGACTGAAACAGGTAAAAGAGAGTATACTGTCTATTAAAAATTGCATTTACGTATGTTTAATTCTTCCTTTATGAGAATTAGATAACTGTTTCTAGCAAAACTAAAACATTTTATATCTCAAAAATCTGAGGTGATAGACAAAATCTGATGCCAGATTTTAGATTCATCCCCACAAAATTAGCTAAAAACCATTGATAAATCTTGGGCCAGAAAATGGTTGACCAGCATTATCATATCAGCTCTATTTTCACCACAGACACAAATTTGTATATGCCGCTATTTGGTTGAAATTTTAGCTTTGGCATTCTTTTGATATTGGTACACGAAGCAATTCACCCATACAACCTTCCCTCGTGACACAAAAGGGGCTAGGCTGAAAAAAAAAAAAAATGGTGAATGAGGTCTTCTCCTCACACTTTGCAGACCAATGCCGAAGGAACGCGCTCCATCCTCATCAGTATTTCCTTGAATCATTATTCCATTCTCTCTTCTTTGTCTCCCACTATCTTCTTTTTTATTCAATGTTCTGATTTGTCCCAATCATTATTCATTATTCCATCCAATTGTGTGTGTTTATACATACACAAGAAACACTATTTCTTTCAAATGTTATATTGAAAACACAACAGTATTTGAGTTTAAAGTCTTTTATTAATGATTTTTCACAGTAACAGTTTTAAATCCATTAATATCTTTCAGTCTCTCATCTTCTAAATAATGTACTCGTTAGTCATGTTTCTGTAGTAGTTATACATATACATATAATTATTGTTTCAGTCATTACACTACACCCACGATGTCAACCAAATTGATTTAAGTTTGGTATTATTTTATTGTTCACTTTTTGATGAACTACTCAGTCACAGGCTTCCACAGTTTCCATCCACCAGATCCACTCCCAAGGCATTGGTCAGTCCAAGGTAACATGCAGTGGGACAGAACATGAAACCACGTGATTGGGAGGCTAAGTTCTCAACCACATGACTCTCTGGTCCTCCATCAGTTATGACAAGTGTTTCAGTTGATTTAATCAATGGAACAGCCTGCTCATGAAATTAATGTGCAAGTGGTTGAGCACTCCACAGACATGTGTACCCAGAGCCTAATTCTCAGGGAAATTCAGTGTTACACAGAATATGACAAAGCAAGCCCTTTGAGTTATAGGCACAACTCATGTTTGACTGAAGCAATGTGAAATAAAGTGTCTTGCTCACGGACACAACTCACTGCCAGGAATTGTCTATTTTGTCCATGGTGGTGGTGGTGGTCATCATTGTCATGTGGCAAGTTACTACATTCACCCATAGCGACTGGCATTCCGTCGGTTTTAACTACGAGCGTTCTAGTAGATCAGATCATGGAACGGCCTGCTCATGAGATTAATGTGCAAGTGGCTGAGTACTCCACAGACATGTACCCTTAATGTAGTTACAAAAGAGATTTAGTGTAACACAGAATGTGACAAGGCTGACCCTTTGAATTACTGGTACAACTCATTTTTGCCAGCTGGGTGGAGTGGAGCAACGTGAAATGAAGTGTCTTGCTTAAGGAGACAATGTACCACTGGGAATCAAACTCACGACCTTACAATCGTAAACCAAACACCATAACCACTAAGCCATGTGGTGAAAGCACATGGCTCCACCCGCACCAAATAAATACCACTGGCCGTGTGACTGGGTTAATGTTATCACAACCGAAATCCCTTACTTGCAATGGTTTCTAAATTCAACAGACATTTTTTTTCCCTATGTGGCCCAATTGATGTTGGAGGCCTGAACTTCAGGATTAACAGATGTTACCCCACTGGCTGGCCCTTGGGTGCCTCTATCACAGTCCACTCTGTTGCAAACATTCTAATCAAACCTCTGGTCCCTAGAGATATTGCACTAAACTCACAAGGCACTTCTCTCCCTCCAGTCATTAGTCATGTGACAGTGTAAATAGAAAAATAAAAAACAAAACTTCTCTCAACATTATTTATATTTGACGGATATTTGTCCTCATCTTGTTTGTTTCGGCTGATATACCCTCCAGCCTTCGTCAGGTGTCTTGGGGAAATTTCGAACCAGAGTTCTCATTCTTAAGGTATTTTTCGATATTATTATTATTATTATTCAGGCATATGGCATAGCGGTTAAGAGCGCAGTCTACTAAACCCAAGATTCCAAGTTCGATTCCAGGCAGTGACCTGAATAATAATGTCGAAAATATAAACATCCTTTTTTTTTTTATTCTGAAAACATTAGTTTTCTCTGTGTGGACATACAAAAGACCATCTTCGGTGAATCTTAAAACTTTCTGTGAAAATTTGACTCTTGTCATTTCTTTCCTTTCTCCCCGAGTATTCAGAAATGTAAGCATCTTTTTTTATTGCAAAAACACAACTGTTTTCTCTAACTGGACATACAAAAGAACATCTCGAGAAAAGTCAACTTTAATTTCTACAATATTATCTTTATTTTCTCCCTGACGAGCTGAAACATGCAATAACAGAAATGCACGTGGAATAATAATTCTCTCTGGTCGAACACAACTTCTCTATTCACAAATAATACAGAACAGAGTAAGTCGGCCCTTCCTAAATTTTTCTTAAGGTCAAGGTCACTGTTGCTGTCGTTCGCTGCTAGTAGTAGTAGTAGACATTCAAACTCTTTTTGACCAATTGGATCCCATCCCACTTCAAAAGAAAAAATATTACATGAGCCGCACTTACTACTACTACTATTACTACCACTGCTGCTGTTGCTGCTACTACTATTACTACTACTGCTGCTGCCACTACTACTACTATTACCACTGCCGCTGCTGCTGCTAATGATGATAAATGCAGCCCCTGTATGAAGATTAGTGGTTAAAAAAAAAAAAAAAAAGAAAATTTAATAATAATTTAACTTTACTTAAAAAGAAAAGAAAATTTCAAACAGTACACTGAATCGCTTGTCCAATGGTTATTCTGGAAGCGCGCCTGTCAGCCAAACATTTTCAACTAGCAGAATATCTTCCCCGAATACGAATCTGGAAGGTCACTTAAACGGGATTTGTCCCAAATTAAGCCCCCAAAGTTCACCACTACAACGACCACAAAATCAAAAATGTAAAAGAACTACATGGAACCGGGAAGAATATAAAGAAGTAATATATGCTTATTACTTTGCATTAAGTAGGCCAACCCAAGAGAAACACACCGCAAACTCCGACAGAATTTGGAGGAGCCGGAATCCAGCTAGCAGACCAAACCTGGATGAAAACAGATTAGTAAATGTTAGAAGAGATATCCTCAGAAATACCAGACTCACAGATGTAGAATTAACCTCTATTAAAAAAGCGGTAGAGAATGACCTAAATATAAGTAATGAAAGAAATAATGAAGCAGAGGAGAGGAATGTTGGACCACAAACATTGACTGAAAGGTGACCATCTGCCGAAACCCCTCAAGAGCCTGAAGAAAAAGGAGAAGATAAATGACCCTAGGGAAAACAGCCAGGAAATTGATGTCGAAACTGAATTTGAAGACCACATATTTGCTGAACAACACAGTAAATCATTGAAATGAAGCAGGAAGTTTTGAATGAGCTTGCAGTTGTAGGGCATACAAATATGAATGATAGGGAACCACTCCATAAACTCCCAAATGCACACCATCATAAAACGCAAATAAAAATTGGTAACTGTGTTACACAAGAAATTATACAACAACTAAAATCCGATCTTAAGTTAAATGAAATTATTTACTCCGTTGCTAAGGTAATCGAAAGACGCTGTTTAACACCCAAAAAGCCAACAATACCAAATTCGAAAAGAAAATCAAACTGGAGGAGTAGAATTGAAACTGAGATTGAATCGTTGCAAAGGGAGATATCAATATTAACTGAGCTAATCTCTGGAAATGATATAAGATCAAGAAAAGGTAGGAAGATCGTGAGAAAATATGGACTCTCAACAAGAGAAGAACTAATGTCAGCGAATGAAACACTGAAACAGAAAGTTCAAGCGAAGGCTCAGAGAATACGCAGATTTGAGAAAAGAATCAAATTCTACAGGCAAAATAAGATGTTCAAATCTAATGCCAAATCATTTTACAGGGAAATAGGGAAAGAAAAAATAACCATTGAAAATCCACCCCTAATGGAAGAAGTTGAAAACTTTTGGAAAGGGATCTGGAGTGATGAGAAACCATACAATGAAAATGCAGACTGGATCAAACGCACCCAAGATGCCTACAAAAATCTACAAGAACAGGTATGGGAAGACATCTCAATCGCCGACCTAAGGAGGGCACTAACGAAGGCTCATAAGTGGAAATCCCCTGGTACTGATAGAGTACCAAATTTCTGGCTCTCATCACTCTCGTCCACACACAAAATGTTTGTAATACTATTTAATAGTATTATGAAAGACCCAGAAAGAACTCCCCATTGGATGGCAAATGGTGTTACTTACCTCCTCCCGAAAAATAACGAAACCAAAGACCCAAAAAACTACCGGCCTATAACATGTTTGTCTACGACCTATAAGATTTTGACATCTATTCTAGTGGAGAAAACACATACGTTTATGGAAGAGAATAGCCTCTTTCCTACTGAACAAAAAGGATGCAGACGAGGCTCATACGGATGCAAAGATCAGCTCTTAATTAATCGCATGATCTTTGAGAACTGCCACAACAAGCGCAGAAATCTCAGCTCTTCATGGATTGATTATAAAAAAGCCTTTGACAGCATACCACATTCGTGGATTCTGAAATCGCTGGACATTTTCAAAATTTCTCCTGTGATTTCAGATTTTTTAAAGTATAATATGTCATTATGGAAAACGAAGCTGCAATTATATCATTCTAATGGAGTATTGCACTCAAACAATATAAGCATAAACTGTGGCATTTTCCAGGGTGACTCGTTTTCACCACTAATACCACTCTCAAGTGAACTGAATAGAACAAGGTATGGCTACAAAATTGACAACAGGAAAATAAGCCATCTATTTTATATGGATGATTTAAAACTATATGGCATAGATGACAAAGAGCTTGAAGGACTACAACATACTGTGAAAGGATTCAGTGATGATATCGGGATGGAGTTTGGCCTTGAAAAGTGTGCCAAAGCCACTTTTAAGAAAGGGAAACTGGTAAAGTCAAGTTCAATAGAATTAGATGTCGAAACAGTAATAAAGGAACTTGAGCAGGAACAAACCTATAAATACCTAGGAATAAATGAAGGCTCTGGTATCCAGCATGCAAGCATGAAAGAGAAGGTTAGGAAGGAATGTTATAGAAGAGTTTGAGCAGTTCTGAAGTCTGAGCTGAATGCATATAATAAGGTGTTAGCCATAAATTCCTTAGCAGTCCCAGTTGTTCTTTATAGCTTCAATGTACTTAACTGGAATACCAGTGAAATAGTCAAAATTGATAGAAAAAGCCGCAAGCTACTGACTTGTAATAAGATGCACCATCCAAAGGCAAACGTGGATCGTCTTTACCTTCCCAGAGCTCAGGGAGGTCGAGGCTTGATCCAGCTTGAACTTACGTACAAAACCACCACAATCGGACTGGCCAAATACCTTGAAACAACCAACGATTGAATGCTAAAACTTGTTGAAAAACACGAAAGACCGAAAAAACTTCACTCTATTCTGAAAGAGAGCAAAAAATTCGCTACTGATCTCTTAGATACCTACCAAATTGATCAGGTTGAAGGAAATGCGCCAACCGCTGCTGCAAAGAAAATAAAATTAATTGCAAAGACAAAAGCACATGAAAAATTAGCTAGCAGATGGGAAGAGAAACCTCTGCATGGCAAGTATGTGGCTCATAGCAAACAAGCTGATGTCGACCAGAAACAGAATCAGTGGTTACGAAGCTCAGGGCTAAGAGCAGAGAGTGAAGGTTTCATATTAGCTGCTCAAGATCAAAGCTTATTAACCCGGAACTACCAAGCCAATGTGATAAAAAATGGAGCTGACCCAAAATGCCGATTCTGTAACGATGAGATTGAAACTATAGACCACCTAATCTCGGGGTGTAGAGTCTTAGCACCTGTAGAATATAAAGCAAGACATGACAGAGTTGGCCAGTATTTACACTGGACAATATGTCGGCATTATAAAATCAAAACCCCTGACAAATGGTATAAACACCATCCTGAAGCTGTAACTGAGGGAGAAAATGTGTCAATTCTCTGGGACTTCCCCGTACATACCGACAAAACTATAAAAGCTAATAAAGTGGATACTACTATAAAAGATCAGACAAAAAAATGTGTTTATTAATTGACATGAGTATTCCCTGTGATCATAATATAGCGGCGAAAGAATTTGACAAGATCAGTAAATATAAAGACTTGCTAATAGAAATTGAAAAAATGTGGAATCTCAAGGCGACTACCGTACCAGTGATTGTAGGGTAAAAAAAAAGGTACTGAAACCTATTTGAAAATGATACCAGGCTTACCATCCCTACAGGAAGTGCAAAAAAATCATGTTAACTGGAACGACTCATGTACTGAGAAGGGCATTATCGCTGGGAAAACAACACCCATTCATGAATTTATTTATTTATTTATTAATTTTTTTAAAAATACATATTTTACCTGTGAATTTGCGTGTGTAAACTGGGAATGCATACAATGAACTTCTCTGCACTAGGTGTACGGAAAACACTCGGCGAGAAATGGAAGAAAATTTGAAGAAGAAGAAAAACAACAACAACAACAACAACAACAACAACAACAACATTGAAAAATACCTTAGGAATGAGAACCCAGGTTCGAAATTTCTCCAAGACAACTGATGAAGGCTGGAAGGTATATCAACCAAAACATTGTGTTAACAACAAACAAGATGGGGACAAATATCCGTCAAAGGTAAATCATCATCATCATCATCTCTCAACAATGTGTATCTCACACAGTCATACATACAATCATATTTATTTAAAAGTTCTAATGTGAAGGATCATTGTTTGTAGAAAAAATAGACATCATCATCATCATTCACTGTGTCTTCCATGCTGGCATGGGTTGGATGGTTTGACAGGATCCAATAGGTCAGAGAACTGCACCATGCTCCGGTGTCTGGTTTGGCAAGGTTTCTATGGCTGGATGCCCTTTCTCACACCAGCCCCATTATAGTGTGTGCTGGGTGTTTTTTTTTAATGTCACTTGTACTAATGAGGTTACCATGTAACTCACAGGACTAAAAAAGACCCTTCGACTGATTGGTGGCACAACACTGAGGAAAGGGGTTTTTGTGTCAGGTGTTGAGAGGCTGAAGCATGATCAAGGGACAGGCACAGGTGTCTTGAGATACATGCCTACCCCACATTCTATAAGGGTGAGTAGCTGGAAAGAAGACAACGATGATGGTGGGACCTGGAATGGTAAGATTTATCACAACACTTAGTTTAATAAATCTATTATTTCATCATTTATTTGTTCCAGTTATTAGACTGCGGCCATGCTGGAGCATTGCCCTGAAGAAATTTAGTTGAACAAATTGACCCCAGTACTTTTTTTTTTAAAGTCTGGTACTTATTCTATCGGTCCTTTTTGTTGAACTGCTAAGTTATAAGGATGTAAACACCGGTTGTCAAAAAGTGGTGGGGGACAAACACAAAAGACACACACATACACATATGATGGGCTTCTTCCAGTTTCCATCAGAACCATGTGGTAGGGAAGCACTCATCTTACCACACAGTCACACTAAATGCTTTTTCTTTTGTAGAATATATAAAATATAATTATAAAATACATAATTTAATTACAAAAATTAAAATTCGTAATCTCTTGGCACCTATCTATGTGACTAGTAATGTTTCCAAAGAAACAGAATAACGATATATATATAAAGTTTGATATTTGAAACACTACTTTACAGCTGGATGCTTCTCCTGTCACCAACCCCTTGCTTGTTTTTCAGTTAAGGGACTATTTGTTATTCCATTTGTTTTCAAAAGCACAGAGTTATGAGATGATCTGTTAAAAGGGAATGTCAGCATGATGCCACCGTTTTTGCTTGAGCAGTTTTATGTAAAGATGCCACAGAATATAAACATTAACACACACACACATGCATCATCATTTAACGTCTACTTTTCTTGCTTGTATGAGTCAGACAGAATTTGTTGAAGCAACTTTTCAGTAACAGCAAGCCCTTCCAGTCACCAACCCTCAACTGTTTCACAGCAAGGTAACATTTCCCCATGACTAGACATGTTTTCATTGAAGATTGTAAACGAAACCCATCTCTTGTATGACTGATACTTGCTTACAACTGTATTGTGATTAAGACGAGGAGACAAAAACTTGCACCTATATACATACATACACACATATATATATATATATGAGTGTTTTTTCAGTTTCTGTCTGCCCACTCCATTCACAAGGCTTCGGACACCCCAAAGCATTTTTTTCAATATACTACACAGTGGGACTGAACTTGACACCATGTGGTTGGGAAGCAAACTTCCTAACCACACAGCTATGCCTGTGCCTATACACATGTACACACGCGGCAGGCTTCCATTTCCAAATTCAACTCACAGTGCCTGAGAATAGAGTAGAAGACATAATGTCCTGCTTCCCTGCTTCCCAGTCACCTACAATTCTCTTAACTGCAACTTGCTAACTGGACTGGCATCTCCAAAATATCAGGAATCACTTTAATCCTTTAGCATTCAGATTACTCTGACCAATGTAATGCTTATTTATTCACATGGATTTGAATCAATCATGCATTGTCTCAAGGCTCTGAGATTTCAATGATCAAATGGAAACTGTAGTTGTGACCCCTGTGCCGGTGGCATGTAAAAAGCACCATCCAAACGTGGCTGATTGGCTTCTGTGCCGGTGGCATGTAAAAAGCACTCACTACACTCTCGGAGTGGTTGGCATTAGGAAGGGCATCCAGCTGTAGAAACACTGCCAGATCAGATTGGGGGGCCTGGTGCAGCCACCTGGCTTCCCAGACCCCAGTCAAACCGTCCAACCCATGCCAGCATGGAAAACGGACGTTAAACGATGATGTCTTGAATCAATCATGCTTTATCTCATAGCTCTGAGATTTCAATGATGTGATTGCTCATTTTTAACATGACATTGTAGGCTATGTATAAGAGGCTGGATTTGGTCAGTTTGAACATAAAACATGTGGAATATTTGGGCCAGATATGTCCAGTTTGAATGCTAGAGGGTTAAGCAATGGAAATGTAAATTAGGAAAATGAATGAAAGAATCTATTTTGGTCTTTGGATGAAGCAAAAGTTCTCTGAATTATTTCAGAGAGGGAATGGTATTTAAACATTGTTTGAATCTCTTTCAGCAGTATTAACCTTTGCTGCACAGGAACCAACTATACTTGGTTCCATGCAAATGCACTTGAGACAGGGGACCAAGTTAAGTCGCTTTTGACAGTCAGATACTTTCTGGAATTCTCCACATTTCAAATGACAGAATACGCATAAATCTAATCAGCACAATGAGAACTACTTCCACAAAGTAATTCAGCTAAAACCAGGAATCAAGACAAATGAGGGACTCAGCTCATTAGGGGCATCTTACTCCATTGATTGATTCATAAATATATTTAAAAAATAAAACATATAGAATATTGCAACGTCTTGCAGAACCATTCCAATATTCTTGATTAGAAAAGACATGATTTGAAATGCTGAAGTCATTCGTTTCTGTGTACCTTTCAATTGTCAACAATGATTTAAAATAGGAGATAATCTCTGACACACGTCTGATAATCACACCCAACGTAAATCCTCTTGACGCAACGTAGCTTGTAATTTTCTTGGATCTTTTGAAATTTGATGAGGTTTTCTCCCAACATTTTCTGAGCCTGTCTGTGGTAAATTCCTGCAAGGCCTTTTCAAAGTTCTTGAATGGTTCCCTAAGGAAACAGTTTTGGTTTTACACAATGATTGATTGGTTTCTCGTTTTTTCCTCTTTTCATGTTTAGTTTCTTTCTTTGGCTGAAGAGAAATGAAGAAATACGAAATGGAATCGAGAAAAAATGGAAATACATTATTTTTACATTGTGTGTGTGTGTGTGTGTATAAAGCAGGGAAATAAAACAAGATCTTTCAAAGACTCCCGGAGTGAAATCCTTAACACATAAGAGACTTCCCCTCTTCCCTGCTTTGTCACTGTTAAAAGTAAAGAGAATAGAAAATATCAATTGTATTTGTGTACAATTTTAATTTATTATATATGTCATCCACATTATCATCATCGTCATTTAATGTCTGCTTTCCATGCTGGCATGGGTTGGATGGTTTGACTGAGGACTGGCAAGCCAGGAGGCTGCACCAGGCTCCAATCTGATTCGGCAAGGTTTCTACAACTGGATGACCTTCCTAACGCCAACCACTCCTCCAAGAGTGTAGTGGGTGATTTCTACATGCCACGGCAAGGGAACCAGTCAGGTGGCACCAGCATCGATCACGCTTGAATGATGCTTTTTATGTGCCACTGGCATGGGAGCCCGTCAGGCGGCAATCATCATCATCATCATCATCATCGTCATTTAACGCCCGCTTTCTATGTTGGCATGAGTTGGACGGTTTGACTGAGGTCTGGAAAGCCAGCGGCTGCACCAGGCTCCAATCTGATCTGGCAGTTTCTACAGCTGGGTGCCCTTCCTAACACCAACCATTCCAAGATGTAGTGGGTGCTTTTTACGTGCCACCAGCATGAGGGCCAGGCAGGCGGTACTGGCATTGAGCACGCATGAATGGTGCTTTTTATGTGCCACCGACACAGGAGCCAGTCAGGCGACAATGTTCACATAAAAGTAGAAAAAGATAAATAAATAAAATGAAAGGACTAAAAGGTAAAAAGGAAAAGATACCTAAGCAGCAGGGATGCTGGGGGTGGTGGAAATGTGTGAGCATGTGGGTGTGTTTGTGTGTTGTGGGATGGAGGTGAAAAAAAAAACGAAAATAGAAGCAATTATTGATAGATTCCTTTACCGGGTAGAGGGCTTTGCGAATTTTAACCATTTGCTTTGCTTTTGTTTCCATCAGATCCACGAGATTGTCAATCTCTGTCTCAAGGTCTTCGTGTAACTGGCTCTCATGTGTCTCGTTATACAGTTTCGTTAAATTCTGGTGTTTCCTGTCAATCAAATATTTTTAAGATTCAAATTTAGTCAAAAATGACTGAAACAAGTAAAAGAAATAAAGAATATTAATTACTACTATTACCACTACTACTATTACTACTACTACTATTACCACTACTACTATTACTACTACTACTACTACTTCAGTGAATGTGGATTTACGTCATCATCATTACCATCTTCATCAAATTAAAATTCTACATGTGGCATTGGTTTTCGGAGTGGACAGCCTTGCTATCACCACTTAAATTACAGGGTGGACGGAGTGCATTCTTCCATGCCACCACCACTAAAGAGATTGTCTCACAGAACTCAACCATCCTCTCTACACTCAGACTTTATTTGGAGTTGCCTTCACCATGGTTTACAAAATTTACATTCAGGATGATAATGCGTCAATTCACAAGACTAATGTTATTCAAAATTGGTACAAAGAATACAAGAGCAAAGCAGGCCACATGAACAGATCCTTTCAATCACCAGAACTCAATATAAGCAAACATTTATGGTGGATTTGGGAGCAATAAGTAGGGAGCCACTTCCTTCTGCCAGTGTCACTGAAAGAAGTAAAGCAGGTTTTACTAAAAGAACGGCACAAATTCCCGTAAAAAGCATTCATAACCTTTATGAATTAATTCCTAAATCGAACTAAATTTGTAGCCTGGCACCCATGCCAACGTCTCTTCATTGAACACTAAACTCGGCTTGCGAAGACCTGTCGGGGCAAGCGAAAGCGAAATCATGATGGCACCTGTACCAGTGGAGCGTCAAGAGCACCGTCCGAGCGTGATTGTCGCCAGAGCAGCTGTCTGGCTTCCACGCCGGTGGCACGTAAATAGCACCATTTGAGTGTGATCGTTACCAACGTCGCCTTCTTGGCACATGAAAGAACATTTGAGCGGGTTCGTTGCCAGTACCGCTGGACTGGCTCCTGTGCAGGTGGCACATCTAGCATGGAAAGCGGACATTAAATGATGATGATGATGATGATGATTAAAGCTGTGACTGACGCCAAAGGTAAATCAATTCCATACTAAATAATAAAAATTCCATTTAACAAGATGTTTCCATTATTTTGTCCAGCCCCTGGAGCAATCAAACTTCTTGATTGAGTTATGAAGGTCACAGAGCAAGTCAGAGCCCAACTGATCCTTAATAATGTAGACACGGATGTGATGCAATTCGGCTTTGTCCTTGGAAGTGGCACCACAGATTCAATCTTTCTAGTGAGACAATTACAGAAATACCTGGCTAAGAATAAACTGCTATACTGGGCTTTTGCTGGTTTGAAGAAAGCATTTGACATTCAGTAATCTGGTGGAGACTGAAGAAACTAGGAGAAGACGAATGGTTTGTGCAGGGGGTTCAAGCCATGTAGAAGGATGCACAGCAAGTGAGGGTTGGCAATGACTTCAGGGATGAATTCAGTATGAACATAGAAGTACTTCAAGGTTCTCTCCTCAGTCCTCTCTTATTCATTGGTCCTACAAACCATCACAGTGGAGTTTAAGACAGACTGTCCATGGGAACTCCTATATGATGATCTGGTGCTCATAGCTGAACCAAGAGGGGGAAATAGAGAAGAAATTCCAGGCATGGAAACTAAAACTGGAATCGAGAGGTCTTAAGGTAAAGATCAAGGTTTTAGTAAGTAGGAAAGAAGACAAAACCCTGGTAATTTTAGAGAAATGGCCTCGTTTGATAAATGAAAAAGGAGTAGGAATAAACTCCATACACTTATTTCTTTATTGCCCACAAGGGGCTAAACATAGAGGGGACAGATAAAGGGATTAAGTCGATTACATCAACTCCAGTGCATAACTGGTACTTATTTTATTGACCCCGAAAGGATGAAAGGCAAAGTCAACCTCAGCGGAATTTGAACTCAGAATGTAACGGTAAATGAAATACCGCTAAGCATTTCACCCAGCGTGGTAACGTTTATTCTATACACTGTACTTGATGTAAGCTATGGACACACAAGAGATGTAGAACAAGCACTGGCTGATTATCTGAAAATGTAAGCTTCACATGTGGTAGCAGCACTGGAGCATTTCATATACAAGCATCCAGAAACTGAGTCTCTTAAATGCCC
Source organism: Octopus bimaculoides (assembly GCF_046866305.1). Lineage (NCBI taxonomy): Eukaryota > Metazoa > Mollusca > Cephalopoda > Octopoda > Octopodidae > Octopus > Octopus bimaculoides. The sequence goes on along the minus strand of NC_142929.1, from coordinate 188,973,523 downwards.
AGATGATTCATTAGAAATAGCTGTGAGCTTTTGTTACTGAGATGCAATTAGCAAGGGAAGTGGTGTCTTTGAAAGTATTGTAGGCACAGTGAGAACTGATTGGAGAAAGTTCAGGGAGCTACAATCACTGCTGATAACAAAAACAAAGAACTTTCCTGTAAGAGTGAAGGGCAGACTGGGTGATGTCTGTGTCAGGACTGCAGTGCTGCATGGTAGTGAGACATGGGCCTTAAATGCAGATGGCTTGAAAAGATTGGAAAGAAATGAAGCGAGCATGCTCTGCAGAATCAGCATGAAAGAGTAGAATGGTGTTGGGTGAAAAACTGGACATCAGAGGAAAGAAATGTGTGAAAGAAAGAAGCTGCTCTGGTATGGACACGTGATGTGTATGGATGAAGGCAGCTGTACAAAGAAGCGGTGATTGCTAAATGTGGCTGGGACAAACTGGTTAAGGCTGACCTTAGGACTCTGAGCTTGATGGAGATGACAAAGGACCGGTATCTCTGATGATATGAAGGCTGGCATGCACAGGCGACCGCTGGTCTTTCATAAACAACCATGCCCAGATTTGTGCCTTGGAAGGGGGAACTTTTTAGGCACAATCCCATGGCCATTCATGACCAAAGGGGGTTCATAAATCCCTTCAGGTAGATGGCCCTGCTCAATCTGGAGAAAAGGTGTAGATAGAAACTCCATAAGATCCACCCAGTGCAAGCTTTGGACACATAAAAGGTGCAGCAACATCAGAGGAAGGTTAACAAGGAAACTTTTGTATGTGGAAGATGCACAGGTACAATAAACACTGAAAATGTGCAGAAAATAGACTCCATCAACTATCGGTGGGACAAGCTAGAGGTAGTAGATAGCTTCTGTTATCTAGGTGATCAAGTTAGTAGTGGAGGTGGATGCTCCAAGACTGTAGCTGAGGATAAGATTAGGCTGGGCAAAGTTCAGAGAGCTCTTACTCCAGCAGGCAACAAAGGGCCTTTCTCTCAGAAGGAAAGGCAGATTGTTTGATGCCTGTGTGCGAACAGCTATGCTGCATGGCAGGGAAACATGGGCTGTGACAGCTTTGGACATGCGTAGGCTTGAGAGAAATGAAGCCAGTATGCTTCACTGGATGTGCAATGTCAGAGTGCATGCTTCAGAGAATGTGAATGTCATGAGAGAAAGGTTGGGCATAAGAGGAATCAGATGTGGTGTGCAAGAGAGATGACTGTGCTGGTATGGTCATGTGATGCATATGGCCGAGGACAGCTGTGTAAAGAAGTGCTGATCTTTAACTGTGGAGGGAACCTGTGGTAAAGGTAGACTCAGGAAGACATGAGAGAAGGTGGTGAAGCATGATCATCGATCTTTGGAACTCACAGAGGCAATGACTGGTGACCGAGGCCTTTGGTGATGTGCTGTGCTTGAGAGGACCCGTCAAGCTAAGTGCACCTGTGCTGGTGGCACATAGAGAACATCTTTTGAACGTTGGGCCTCATGGAGGCAAAGTGGCTGAGTTCCTTTAGAGCATTGGGCCTCACAGAGGCAAAGTGGATGAGTTCCTTTCAAGTGTTGGGCCTCATGGAGGCAATGACCAAGACCTTTGGCATTATGTTGTGCTTGGAAAGAGGACTCATCAAGCTGAGCAGAATCGTAGTGGTGGTGGTGGTGGTGGTGGATATCAGTGTCACACAAATTAACATCCATGCCGGTGGCATGTAAACGCACCCATTACACTCTTGGAGTGGTTGGCATTAGGAAGAGCATCCAGCTGTAGAAAACCATGCCAAATCAGACTAGAGTCTGGTGCAGCCTTCCAGCCCAGTCAAACTGTCCAACCGATGCCAGCATGGACAACAGATGTTAAATGATGATGATGATGATGATGATGATGATGATGATGATGATGATGATGATGATGAAGGGCACAAGCAACAAGCGTGCACAGAACCCAGGACCGTGCAGTTGGTGAGCAAACTTCTTAACACACCATCAAACACAAACAATGGCGCTTCCTACCATGTCAGCTGACAGAATTCTCTTTGGAGTTGAGCAAACAGTTCTTGGAGGTTATTACAGTTCAGCAAAGAAGAACTTGTACAGTCTGTCGACGTGGTACCAGCAATTTGTCTTTTGTTTGCCGAAGAGTCGAGATGATGACATTTGCTGTGTGGTTCCGTTAAAGTGAAAACGTCCTGCATGTTAATGTCGGCACCATTTTGATGGGTGAATGACTGGAAATAGAAAGACAAGGGAGTTATCCTTCAATTTTTTTTATTTGTTTCAGTCATTAGACTGCGGCCATGCTGGGGCATCACCTTGGAGAATTGTTGGTCAAACAGATCGACCCCCACCCCACCAGGACTTATTTTGTTTCTTTTTCGCAAACCCTGGCACTTGTTCTATTGGTTCTCTTTTGCTGAACCACTAAATCACAAGGGAACTAAACAAACCAACACCAGTTTTCAAGCAGTGGGGTGGGGAACACACAAATACACACACACACACATCACCATTTAAAATCTGCTTTCCATGCTGGCATGGTTGGACAGTTTGACAGGAACTGGCCAGCTGAAGGAGTTGCTCAGGTTCCAATTGGCTATAAAAGCATGAACACATACACACACCCCTCTCTCAATATATATATACACGATGGGCTTCCTTCAGTTTCCATCTATCAAATCTACACACAAGGCTTTAGTGGGCCTAAGGCTATTTTAGAAGACATTTGCCCAAGGTGCCACACAGTAGGACTGAACCCGAAACCATGTGTTTGAGAAGCAAGCTTCTTACCAAACAGCCATACATGTGCCTATAATTATGGATAGTACTGAAAAAATTTAATTAGAAAGATTAAAATTTGAAAATTAAAAAATTAAAAGAAATTAACAAACGAATGAACTCAGAAAAATTTAACAACCACCACCACTGCTGGCGCCACCACTACCAATATTATTTGAATAAGTTTGTATTTTGTGGGAGAATGAAAAAACCGGCATTTTGAGGACTGTCTCCAAAATGTCCCTTTAGTCTGAGAGAGTACAATAGTCTTAGATTGAAAAGGTATCCCTAAAATATCAGATCCCTCTCCTGGTTACATCAAACAAACTTATCTAAATTTGTGACCATGTTGAAACGGCCACATTATCTTCAACTACCATAACAGTCCCCACATAAACACAGACTTTGAAATAAAGTTTACTCACTTACTTTTAAGGCCGTCTCTAATCTCTCCATTTGTTTCTTCTCTATTGTTAGGGCTTGTTCCAAAAGCTTAATCCGTTGCTAGAGAAAGAGAAAAATTTTAAACTCCATAAAACAACATAAAATTCAGAGTGCTGATCATCATTGTCATCGTTGTCATCATAATCATCTAACATCTGTCATCCTTGGGCTGGCAAGCTGTACCAGACTCCAGTCTATTTTGGCATGGTTTTCTATGACTGGATGCCCTTCATAAGGCCAACCACTCCAAGAGTGTAACAGGAGCTTTTACGTGCCACTGGCATGGGTGCCATTTGTGACACCGGTATCTGCCATGACTGCGATTTTGCTCGGCTTGATGGGTCTTCTTCTCAAGCACGACATAATGCCAAAAGGTCTCAGTCATTGCCTCTGTGAGGCCCAACATACAGAAAATAAGAAATGGTTGTTTGAATCAAACAATGCGTATTCTACGTAAATCATCATCATCGTTTAACGTCCGCTTTCCATGCTAGCATGGGTTGGACGATTTGACTGAGGACTGGTGCAACCGGATGGCTACACCAGGCTCCAATCTAATTTGGCAGAGTTTCTACAGCTGGATGCCCTTCCTAACGCCAACCACTCAGAGAGTGTAGTGCTGGTGACATGTAAAAAGCACCATCTGAACGTGGTTGATGCCAGGCCCGCATGACTGGCTCCCATGCTGGTGGCACATAAAAATCATCGACCAAACATGGTCGATGCCAATACCTGCTGACTGACCCCCGTGCCAGTGGCATGTAAAAGGCACCATTTGAGCATGGTCATTGCTAATCCCACCAGACTGGCTCCTATGCTGATGGCACATAAAAAGCACCTGTAGTTGGCGTTAGGAAGGGCATCCAGCTGTAGAAACCTTACCAGATTAGGTTGGAACCTGGTGCAGTCTTGTGGCTTGCCTGCCCTCAGTCAAACCATCCAACCCATGCCAGCATGGAAAGCAGACGTAAAACGACGATGATTATGATGATGATGGCGGTTGACAATCGAGAGGAGTTTGTTACCTTCTTCGAAAGAGAGCTCTAGTAAATGAAGTTACTAAATTAATGGAATACTTACTTCAGCTACATTTTGAATAATAGACAGTTGTAATATTTCTCGTTCAAGTCCTGTAATTTGGTCCAGAGATAATTGATGCGGTGATGATTGATGAAGTGCGAAAGTTTTACAGCTCTTTTGATTTTCCAACTCTTTCTGTAGGTTTACCTTGTTTTGCTCTGCCTTCAAAGCCAATTGCTTCAGCTGTTCTAAGTTTTTCTTCAGCAAAATACACCTTGATTTAATTCTGGCTACTGATGCAATTATATCTGGATGAATAGAATAATTTGGAGTATATAATATATATATATATATATATATATATACATATTTCATTCAAATTTTTTATGCACGTTTTTTCATAGACAAAAATATGAGGTTTGTTTTATAGCCAAATGTCCTTCCAGTTGCTAACTGTTCCCTGTTTTTCAAGCAAGGGATCTCATACGTTACAAGTTTTTGAAGCAGCAAAGCTGGCAGAAGATTCATTGATAGGAAATGACAACAAACACAGACATACATGCTGTATAGTGAAACTGTACACCCTGCCTGGTAAAAAAGTGGTAGGATCCAGTCATTATAAAGAGACCAGTAGCTGGTCGACAGGGGAAGGTCAGGAAGGTTGAGAGTATATGTTGATAGTTGTGTCTGCGTTGATATAGTAATTATCCTGTGATACTGAGTGGGCGTTATAACAAACCAATTTTTTTGAGGATGATAACACTGAACGACTGGGGGTCATACAGTGCTAGATAGAACCATTCTATCGACAACTTTGGACGATAACAATATCTGTCAGAGCGACAACTGTCATCAAAAGATAGATACACAAAGTGACAGAAGACTGCTTTACAACAATACATATATGCACACATGCACAATCGCACATAACCTTATTTCATTACTGCCCACAAGGGGCCACATACAGAGGGGACAAACAAACGAATTAAGTCGATTTGATCAACCCCAGTAAGTAACTGGTACTTATTTAATCGACCCTGAAAGGATGAAAGGCAAAGTCGACCTCAGCGGAATTTGAACTCAGAACGTAACGGCAGATGAAATACCGCAAAGCATTTTGCCTGGCGTGCTAACGTTTCTGCCAACTCGTCGCTTTGCACATAACCAGCTTCTTTCAGTTTTCATCCTCCAAATATACTCAAGGATTTGATCAGCCCAAGGCTTAGTAGAAGACACTCGCCCAGGGTGCCACACAGTGGGACTGAACCTAAAACCACATGGATTGGGAATTGAACTTTTGAAAAACACAGCTGATGATGAACAGATGCATGTATCAACATGCTAGTATCTTACCTTGAGGATGAGTCAATCTTTCAACTGTTGTTCCATTCCTTGCACTCTTTTGTGAATGATTTCTGTAATCCTCCGTCTCAGTAGAGACGCACTCTGTGCTATGACTTACAGCTTGGCCGTGTTCAGATTCCAAAACATCAACGTGCTGCTTATATCTTTTTAGACTATTCATTAAAGCTGCAAAGAAACCAACAAAATATAGATGATGATATATATATCTGCCTATGAATATATTAATACATATGTGTGTGCATACATACTAAGTTACCAATAGAGCACTGAGGTTGATGTAATTGACTTACCCCCACACCCAAAACTGCTGGCCGTGTGCCAAAATTTGAAACCAATATATAGATGTAGATATATATTTAGTCTGTTTCAATATCGTATGTATATTAGATAAGTTTATCCCAAAGTGTTACCAGAAGAAATGAGAATAAAACATACAGACGCCTGTCAAAATAAATATGTAGGCTTATATTAACCCATTCATGCCGAAATTTTTCTAGGGAATGAAATTGCCTGAAAATTCACAGAAACTATTATTTTGACCTAAATAACAACTGAAAAGAATTTCATTGAAATCCGTTTGATTCAGATTGCATACGTGTTAAGAACATGTTTCATTTTTTGATACAGATCATACACAAATCACAATTTGTATGAAGTATTTGTTTTATACCCTTATAAATTAAGGGTCAGTTTGAACGGACGATCGGCATGAATGGGTTAAAGTAATACAAAGATAGAGAATGGTTTACCTTCTATGTTTGTTTCAGAAAACGTGTAGACTGGTTTATCAGAAGTCTGATGATCACCATTGATTGAAGGCTTTGTAGTGGGAAGTTTCTTGTAAGAACCAGTGCTAATGTCAAAAATCTGATCTGAATGTGGTCTAACGTCACTACAGCTGGGAGGACTAAATACCTGTACCAAAGAAAACAGAGACTCATGTAACACAACCAAAACTGCACTGGAACAATTGGTCTTCCTTTCCTACTCACTTGGTCAAATTTCACTGAATGAAGGGAAGCAACACAAAGCTGTGAGGACATTCTTCTGTCCTGCAAGGTACAAGGCAACCTCACTCATGTTGGTGCCACAGTAAAATGTATATATATATATATATATATATACATATATATAGCTAGATAGATGCAACCCCATGATTCTAAGTTCAGTCCCACTGTGCAGCACCTTGGGCAAGAGTCTTCTATGCTTGCCCCAAGCCAACCAATGCCTTGTGAGTGGATTTGGTAGACAGAAATTGTGTGGAAGTCTGTTGCACATATATGTATGTGGGGGGGTTACATATCTGCCCACTCTCTTCCCTCACTGCATCACAACCAGTGTTAGTTGCTGATGTTACCTTAATGTAGAGGTTCAGCAAAAGGGACAAACAAAATAAATACCAAACTTAAAAAGGAAAAAGAAGTACAGGAGTTGAGTTATTCAACTAAACCCTTTGAAGTGGTGCCACAGCATGGCCACAGTCCAATGACTGAAACATGTAAAAGAAGGTACTTTTATCTTTTACTTTATCACCACCACCATCATCATCATCATCATCATCGTTTAACGTCTGCCTTCCATGCTGGCATGGGTAGGATAGTTTGACAAGAGCTGGCCAGGCAGAAGCCTGCACCAGACTTCCGTGACTGTCGCAGTAGGATGTCATTAGATTGAGCCCATGCTGGAGGACACAAACACACCAACATTGGTTGTCAAATGGTGGTGGGGGACAACCACAGACACAAAGACACACGTACAATATATATATATATATATATATATATATGACAGGTTTCTTACAGTTTCTGTCTACCGAATCCACTCACAAGGTTTTGGTTGGCCTGAGGCTATAGAAGACACTTGCTCAAGGTGCTATGCAGTAGGACTGAACCCAGAACCATGTGGCTGAGAAGCAAACTTCTTACCAAACAGCCACTGGTTTCCAAAATATAGATAATTACATGGGTTCTAAAACAGATTCAATTCTTGTAGCACAAATCAATGTTAAATCAATAGAATACTTACTTGATCGACCTTCTGTTTAGTGGTAGTCACTGATGATCTTTTTTCTTCAGGTTCTGTAATATAAAAGTGGAGATTCAGGTGAGGTCAGGTGTGAGGGGCATGAGCTGTTGAGGCACTCGAGTCACATCGTTAGGAAAACTGTTTAGGTTGAACAGCATAGATGAGATTAAAGTTATTATTTGTCAATCATGATATAAGAGAAATTTTTAAAGATCCAAAAGAAGTAGTTTTTAGGGCTTTTGTCTATGTCTGTAATGTAGCAATCATAAGAAAAACTGGCGTCTCATTTTCGTCATCATCATCATTTAACGTCTGCTTTCCATGCTAGCATGGGTTGGACGGTTTGACTGTTTGACTGGGGACTGGTGAAACCAGATGGCTGCACCAGGCTCCAGTCTGATCTGGCAGAGTTTCTACAGATGGATGCCCTTCCTAACGCCAACCATTCCGAGAGAGTATTGGGTGCATTTACATGCCACCAGCACGAGGGCCAGTCAGGCGGTACTGGCAACAGCCACGCTCAAATGGTGTTTTTATGTGCCACCTGTACAGGAGTCAGTCCAGCGGCGCTGGCAACGACCTCGCTTGAATGTTGATGTTATTAGATGTTGTGGCAAGACTACAGCACCCTTTCAATGGAACAGATGGGACCAATTCATATAAATAGTAGCAGTCTGATGTAGTGGGCAGTTTTTACAGTTCAAGTTAATGTGTTGGAAATATTGATTGTTGATTCTTCTTTGCATGTTTGTTACTGCAATTGTTTCTATTTTGTATTGTTATAACACTGTTACAGTGTATTCTTTATTTATTGTCGACAATATCAACAATACTACAATATTGGAGGCACAAGGATATAACATTAAAATACTGAAAATGGAAAGAGTCAATTGTCAACAGAGGCTACTTACCACTCTGCTGAGGTGCCAAGTCTTCAAATGTTTCCTTCCCAGCCTTGTTTTGTGGACAGTTTTTGTAAGCATCTGCTTCAGAGAGGAGTTGTTTATTGCGACTCATAGCGAGATTAAGCTCAGATTCTAGATTCTTCATCTGCTTCTCAAAACTTCTCAAAGCAGTCATTAAAGCTGGAAAGATATCAACGAAATACAAAATATACCTTTAAATCAGTCGTTCTCAACAAGGGTTCATGTAAAATTTTGCCATTAGAATTTATCTACAATAAATTGCTGATACTTCGACAAGACACAAAATATTTTAACACTTATTTTATACAATTCCTAAAAGTATTTAATTATAAAGATGTGACAGGATTTTTTTTAAACATCCAACGGCGCTGAAAAGGAGAGTAAAACAGAAATCTAAGGGATCGATAAGTAAAAATTAGTTGAGAAACACTGGTTTCTATATAATTATGATGATTAAAAATGGCATACAGACATTTCAAATATCATACTGTAACAGAGATAGTGTGTGTGTGCATATATATATATATATATATATATATATCATCATCTATATATATATCATCATCATCATCATCATCATCGTTTAACGTCCGCTTTCCATGCTAGCATGGGTTGGACGATTTGACTGAGGACTGGTGAAACCGGATGGCAACACCAGGCTCCAGTCTGATTTGGCAGAGTTTCTACAGCTGGATGCCCTTCCTAACGCCAACCACTCAGAGAGTGATATATCATCATCATCGTTTAACGTCCGCTTTCCATGCTAGCATGGGTTGGACGATTTGACTGAGGACTGGTGAAACCGGATGGCAACACCAGGCTCCAGTCTGATTTGGCAGAGTTTCTACAGCTGGATGCCCTTCCTAACGCCAACCACTCAGAGAGTGTAGTGGGTGCTTTTACGTGTCACCCGCACGAAAACGGCCACGCTCGAAATGGTGTCTTTTATGTGCCACCCGCACAAGCCAGTCCAGGGGCACTGGCAACGATCTCGCTCGAAAATCCTACAGGAGCCAGTCAGGCGGTACTGGCAACGGCCACGCTCAAAATGGTGCATCTCATGTGCCACCCGCACAAGAACCAGTCCAGGGGCACTGGCAACGATCTTACTTGGCTTGCCGGGTCTTCTCACGCACAGCCCATTTCCAAAGGTCTCGGTCCGTAGTCATCGCCTCGGTGAGGCCCAATGTACGAAGGTCTTGCCTCACCACCTCAGCCCAGGTCTTCCTGGGCCTACCTCTTCCACGGGTTCCCTCAACTGTTAGGGTGTGGCACTTTTTCACGCAGCTATCCTCCTCCATTCTCACCACATGTCCATACCAGCGCAATCGTCTCTCTTGCACGCCACAACTGATGCTTCTAATGTTCAGCTTTTCTCTCAAGATACTTACACTCTGACGGGTATTCACATTGACATTACACATCCAACGGAGCATACTGGCTTCATTCCTTGCGAGCTTACGTATGTCCTCAGCAGTTACAGCCCATGTTTCACTGCCATGTAGCATGGTTGTTCGTACGCATGCGTCATACAGTCTGCCTTTTACTCTGAGTGAGAGTCCCTTTGTCGCCAGCAGGGGTAAGAGCTCTCTAAACTTTGCCCAGGCTATTCTTATTCTAGCAGCTACACTTTCAGCGCACCCACCCCCACTACTAACTTGGTCGCCCAGATAGCGGAAGCTATCGACTACCTCTAGTTTTTCACCCTGGAATGAGATAGAAGTTGTTTCCTGTTTGTTTGCAGTCTTTATTGCACCTGAACATCTGCCACAAACAAAAACTAACTTGCTAGTTAACCTGCCTTTGATGTTGCTGCACCTCTTATGTGTCCATAGCTTGCACCGGGTACATCTTATAGAGTTACTACCTACTCCTTTTCTACATACTGAGCAGGGCCATCTACCTGAAGGGGTTTGTGTTTTATCTACCTTCCTACTTATTAGGATTTTGGTTTTAGCTAGGTTGACTCTAAGGCCCTTCAATTCTAGACCTTGCTTCCACACCTGAAACAAGCACCATTTGAGCGTAATTGTTTACCAGTGTTGCCTTCTAGCATGTTAGAAAATCATCCATGCAGGTGGCACGTAAAAAACACCATTTTGAGGTTGGCTGTTGCCAGTACTGTGTGAGTGGCCTTCGTGCCGGTGGCACGTAAAAGCACCAAGCTGTAGAAACTCTGCCAGATCAGATTGGAGCCTGATGCAGCCATCCGGTTCGCCAGTCCTCAGTCAAATCGCCCAACCCATGCTAGCATGGAAGGCGGATGTTAAACGATGATAATGATGATGAATGATGAAGAACAATTTACCTTGTGTGTTAGGTTTAGGAAAACTGTAGGCTGGTCTATCGGAAGGTTGTTGAGAATCACTGGTAAGAGGCAGCTTCCTATAAGAACCGGTACTTATGTCTTCAAATATCTGCTCTGAATCAGGTTGAAGATCAGAACTGTCAGAAAGATTAGCCATCTGTACCAAAGAAAATAGAAATAATAGAGTAAAGAGTGCTTCACAAAGATTGGTCCAGAAAATTCTTCAGACTCCAAACAACTACTGAACACCTGCAATTCTCAAACGAGACCCAAAATGAAGCATGGCTCCTAAATCAGGTACAGCAGCCACAAACATCCAGACATCTTAGAACACATCCACAGAATATCATATAAGTTATAGGTAAGGGATCACTCACCAAAACGCCCCAACTTCTGAACCACAGAACTACTGTCTCCACCCCCACCCCCTCAGTCTTTTGTACCAATACTATTTGGTAGATTTTCCAATAGAAAATACCCAAAATTTTTAATTGGTCACAGGTAGGTCATGTGGTATCCAGGATGTGATATGAACTAGGGTACCACATGACCCTCTGGTGGGACATATGTATCTAACACTACCTGTGTAACCTTTGCCTCCCATATGGTATAGTGTAAAAATATTACACTGCTCATGTCAAAATTAATTAAGATATTGTATTGGGACCCTGAGATAAAACGTAAAATGAGGCTCGGGAGCCGTGTTAAGATATGAGTGTGTGATTAGAGGGAGATTCAACTATGGTTTCAAGCAGATTTTCAAGCAATTGCATGGAGGCTCCATTAACTGATTAAAATAGCTGAAATCATTCATTTAACAAAGAATATCAATAAATGCAAGTTCTTTAACCCTTTTGTTACCATGTTTCTGTTGAGATGCTTTGTGTTTCTTTCAATTACTTTGAATATAACAAAGAATTTAGTAAAATAACTTAGTTATCATTAAGCTAGTGTTAAGAACATAAATTGTGACAAAGGTTTGGTGGAAGATTTTAATTCAGAACTTATGAAAACAAGACATTTGTACTCAGAGCCAGAACCGGTTTCAGCCAGGTTGGTATCAAAAGGGTTAAGAATTGTTTCTCTATTATATATTTTAACCCTTTCGTCAAACTGTCCAATCCATGCCAACATGGACAACGAATGTTTGATGATGATGATGATAACTGACTGAGAGGGGTTTGTTCCCTTCTTCAAAAGAGAACTCCAGGAAATGGTTTAAGTAGAGAAATTACTAAATTAATAAAACACTTACTTCAACCTGTTTAGTAGCAATCACTGATGATGTCTTTTGTTGAGGTTCTGCAATATAAAAGGATTCCATTTAAAAAAAAATATTGGCTCTCAACAATTCAAGACATTCAAGATCCACCTCACTCATAGGAATCATGGAAAAATGGAATTAAAGCAATGTTTCTGGACACAGGTTTGGTTGTGTGCTGGACAAATTTACTTTGCAATCACGGAGTTCAAGTTCAATCCCATTGTGTGACATCTTCAGGAAATGTCTTTTACCAAATTATTTGGGAGCGTAAGGAGACACAAATACTCATTATTTTCAAGAAAAACTGCCTTATTTAGTGAGGTAGGGAGTAAACAATGTTCTTCTAAATACCAACCCCAATAGAAAGGCATCCATTTTGTCGACAGACGACAAAGGGACAGTTCAAGTAATGAATTTAAATGTTGAATCATTCTTGCTGTCATCATCCTAATCGACATTGGTTTAGATGATGATGATGATAAAATGATTAGAGCAAAAATGATTTAACATTTCAATTCATTACCAGAAGTGTCTCCTTCAGTTAGCAGATCAATTTATCTTAAAGTGCATGGCTGAGTAGTTAAGACATTTGCCTCACAACCATTGTGAGAGGAATTTGTAAGACAGAACCCGTGTCCGCCATCGTCGCCGCCACCACCACCACCATCATCACCATAAGATAACACTTTTTAAAACTCTTACAGAGTAATAATGATTTTTAAGGTATTATTTCCTTTTCGCTCTCTTCCCATTCTCTTTTTTTCCTTTATCCTGTCTACTTACAATTTTCCTCTCACACTCACAGCTTCAGTTTCTTGTCACATTCTCCATCTTCTTCAAACACTTTTATTCAAATTTTTCCATAAAAAATTAATTACAAAGTCTTACTTTGAGACACATGATATCAAGACAATAGTATACACACACACACGCATGCATGTATATAAATGAAAGGCAATCATCAATATATCTCTTATTACCTTGAGGATGGGTCAATCTTTTAACTGATGTTTCATTTTTTCCCCTTTCTTTCCTTTTCTAGTTTCAGCTCAAGAGCTGTGGCACCGCTGTTTGCTTTGCTATACTTTCATTAAACCTCCCCCAATGTGTGGCATTTGGTGAATGGGGGGAGTTTGATGTTGCTGCCCTCATCTGTGTTTCTTGCTGCAAGGTAGGTTCGTCCGGAACTCTTGACAAAAGGAGATCCAGTTTTGTTGCAAAGATGCCTACATCTACCCTGTGTAGGTCCCTCGGGCTTTGTGGAAGGATACGGAAGAGCTATAAGCCCTTGAAGCCCAAACTGTTGCAGTATCTGGTCATGTATCCTGACGGCAATCTTGGAATTTTTGGTACTATGCAGTGGCGCCACGTTCTACTGTTTGCATAACTGACAATGCCAAACTTTGGTACAAGTTCTAGGATTTTCTAGATGTATATCACTGCGTATCTATCCTGCCTTTGTTCTAGGGAGTAGAGTCTTAACTTTTTCAGTCTCTCCCAGTAGCTGACATGTTGCACTGAGACAATCTTCTTCGTGTAACTTTGCTGGATTGCTTGGAGTTCATGAAAATTTTTACCCTATATCTATTTATCAGATCAAAATTACAGAGAATTTTTTGTTATCTGAAATTTTATCTGGTTATACACAAATGTATAAACCACGGCTTTTTGAATAATGAAAGCCTTGTTATTTTCTGTGCCTATGGCAACTTCGTATCTATTGCTTATTATATGAAATGAAATCAATATATCGATTTCGTTTATATTGATTAGAATACTAGAAGAAAACTGCTAGTGTTTGTGCATATATATATATATATATCAGAGGTGACTCCAGGTCATCAGCGTCACTTGAGGCTCATCACAGATTTTGCAGAAGACACATGCCTGTTCATAGAATTTCACATTTTTCCACTTTATTTCTAGCTCCAAATGGCTTATTTTTTATATCTAGCACTATGTCTTTCTCCATTTCTAAGTTAAAAGTAAAAATAAGGCAACCTTGCAAAACACAATTGATCTTTACACACAGACGCACCGAATAACAGCAATCAAATAACGACAGCAGAGTACACAACAAACATCAGCGATCTGATTGTCGTCTGTACTCTTGACAAGAGATGCCAGTTAGTCTTTTACACCTACCAGGCTCATTCATATTAGCCTGAACTGCTGGATAAATTTTCATTCCTTTAAGGTTATTGCAGAATGGAGGAAACTTTTCATAGATTGGAATTTGAATCCTAATCTCTATAGAAATTTGCTTCAAGAAAACATTGAATTTGAATTACTTTTAATTTTTACAGTTATAGACAACAACTCGGGCTGTAACTTCTGAGCTCGAGTCAGGCGTGTGTGAACGATGTTGAGAGAATGTCTGCTACGAATGATATTTTTTGACACAGGACACTTCTAAGCCATCGCCAGACGCTGAACGAACACAAATGAACTGTGACCAGGCTTAATAAAAGGAGCCTGAGTTATTGGCTGTAATTATATACTGAAGTCAGTGTTGGTAGAAATTATATCAGCTTGCAAAACACGTTCACTTTACAAAATTTATACTCAGGCTAAGCCCAAACAGCCTGAGTGACAGTTACCACTGATATATATATATATATTTTTATATATATATATATATATATATATATATTCAAGGTGAATATGATACTTAAGTTTAGGCACCAGAATTAAGTATAGTATTATCCATACAATTCCAAAATAAGGTGATTAAAATCAAAATAAGCAACAAGGATATTCAAGGTTAATGCAGTATGATCGTTTCATGCGACTCCATTTATTTAAGCAATGTGAACATTACATCAAATGTAAAATGCAGAGCACAAAGATATAGAAATTTACAGAAATTTCATTTCAACAGAAGGACATATTGTTGTAACTACATTTAAACTCTCCAAGTGGAAGGATATAAAATCAACATTAACCTCATCATTTAACATCCACTTTTCCATGCTCACATTGGTCATGTAGAATCTTCAGCCAAGTACCCACCCTCTCTTGTGTACAAGAAATGTGTAACATTTCCCCACAGCCAGATAGTGTTATATGGAACACCAAAAAGTAACAACATCGCTTGTATGACAGTAATGTTTATCTATAACTATAACATAATGTCAAGACAAGGGTACACACAGTATCATCATTTAACATGTTTTCCATGCTGGCATGGGTTGGACACTTTGACAGAAACTAGCAAGCTGGAGAACTGTGCAAGACTCCAGTCATCTGTTCTGGCATGGCTTCTACAGCTGGATGCCCTTCCTAATGCCGACCACTTTACAGAGTGTACTGGGTGCTTTATACGTGGCACCAGCACAGATGCTTTTTATGTGGCACAGCAGGGATTCGTTTTACACACCTTTTGCTTAAAAAAAACATCTTCTGAGTGTTGGGTCACACAGAGGCAATGACGAATGACCGAGAACTTTGCCATTATGTCATGCTTGAGAAGAAGACCCTACAAGCCAAGTAAAATCGAAGTAGTGGCAGATACCGACGTCACACAAATGGCACCCATGAAGGTGGCACATAAAAATACTCATTACGTTCTTGGAGTGGTCAGGGTTAGAAAGGGCATCCAGCCACAGAAACCATGCCAAATCAGACTGCAGCCTTCCAACTTGCCAGCATGGACAATGGATGTTAAATGATGACGATACAAATGAAAGTTATCAATCAATATGTTATTACCTTGAGGATCGGTCAATCTTTTAGTTGTTGTTTCATTTCTTGAATTGTCTTGTGAATAGTTTTCGTAAGCATCTGTCTCAGAGATGCAGTGTTTACTGTAACTCTTAGCTTGGCTATGATCAATTTCTTCATTTTCTAAATCTTCCTCAAAGCTTCTTAGAGCAGCTCGAAATTCTGGAAAAAGAAAAAAAAAATATATATATATATATATATATTTAGATATAGATAAAACTTACTTGGAAAAGGATGTGTGGCGTTCGATCATATAATAATATATAAATATATGCATATATCCATACATATATGTACATACCTACATCTATTTGTATACATACATGCATATATAGGTACAGGACATCAAAAAAACATTAAACACAATGAGAAACGAAAACATAGAAAACAAACTTTTTTCTGAACAATGAAAAAAAACAGAGAAACGAGACATGTAACATAAAGAATACACCCCTTCGTCAGTTGTCCCTGTTCCATCTACTCCGCGTTTCAAAGGCAAGGACAATACGCAACTTCGTTGGAACAGTCCTTCCCGCCAAGCAAATTAAATAAAATTTGGGATATTTTGCGGAGGGTTAAAGTGTTAACAAGAACAGGACAGTGAGAACAAGACAGTAAAGACAAACGGTGAGTGCTGTTAAGCCAAGACGATGCAAAAATTATTATGAACGCTAGGTAGACATGGAGAAGAGACAGAAAAAAACACGTCTTTACTTTAGGAAGGCAGTGGGCAAAAAGAGAGATCCCCTCTCGTCATGTGTCAGCGACGAGAGAGTCAAGGAGGAAGAGTGAGAGAGAGAGAGAGGGAATGGTGAAAGGGAGAGAAGAATAGGGAAAGGGTAGGAGAGAAAAACAGAAAGGATGATATATAAGCAAAATAATTGAGATTCAAATGAATTAGGTACTTAAGCTGAGGCACCAAAAATTAGTGTGGAATTATCCGTACAGTTTCAAAATAAGGTGAATAAAATCAAAATAAGCAACAGGATATCCAGAGGTGATGCAGTACGATCGTTTCAAGCAACTCCATTTAATTGAACAATGCAATCATTACATCAATTTAAATGCAGAGCTGTCCTCAGCTGCATTATTAAATAGAATTAAATAATAGATTAAATAAATTCTATTTATTTAGGCAGCTGAGGATAGTCCTCAGTCAAATTATCCAACCCATGCTAGCATGGAAAGCGGATGTTTAAACAAAGATGATGATGATGAAATCAAATGGAAATTGTAGTTGTGATCCCCGTGCCAGTGGCACATAAAAAGCACCATCCAAATGTGGCCGATGTCAGCGCTGCCTTGTCTGGTTTTCGTGCCGGTGGCACGTAAAAGTTACGAGGAAATTTGATAAGCTGAAAGCTTCTGTATAGCTAACGGTTAGAGGTGCTATGAATGCAAATATGTATGTGTGTGTGTGTCTCTGTGTCTGTGTTTGTCCCCCATTGCAGCTTGGATAACTGGTGGTGGTATTAAAGATTATTTGCCAACATAACACCGCAGTCTTGGTTTAGGACGAATGTTGCTGCAATTTAGCCCCAGGATACATCATCTCCAGCTGGCTATACGACACGATCAGTGTCCTTATATTTTCGAACAAGGGAATCTAGCACCACCATAAGGACACAGATCATGTCGTATAGCCAGCTGGAGACGATGCCTCTTGGGGTTAAATTACAGCAACATTCGTCCTAAACCAGGACTGCCATGTTATGTTGGCAAATAATCTTTACTCCAAAGTACTGTTGCTGAATATCTCACATTGTGAGATTTACAAATAGTTATTTTCTAATGATGTTGGTATGTTTATATCCATGTAACTTAGCAGTTCAGTAAAAGAGACTGACAGAATAAGTATCAAGCTTAAGAAAAAAACAGATTCGATCAATTCATTCAACTAAAAATTTTTCAAAGCGGTTCCAAAGCATGGCTGCAGTTTAAAGATTGAAACAACAGATAAAAGTTAATGGGGAATGGTTTACCTTGTACTTGATTTTCAAGAGAAATGTCCAATGGTATTTCAATGCTAGAACTACCTGAAAGGCTAGACATCTGTATCAAAGAAGAAAAAAAAAAAGCAGGATTATTATTTCGGCATCAGAATGACTGCATCACAAAGACTGGCTTACCTTTTCAGAGCTGGAAAATTCTTCAGTCCTCAACAAACAATACCAAGAATCTAAAGATCTCTGTTAGACCCAGGAAGACCTGGGATGAGGTGATGAAGCACGGCCTTCGAACATGGCATTGACCTCACCGAGGCAATGACTAGTGACCGAGACCTTTGGAAATATGACCCGGCAAGACAAGTGAGACCATAACCCGTGGCCTTTACCTTTCCTTCTTTGGAGACAAAACCTTGCTTGTGAAGACCTGTTGATGCAAGTGAAATCGAAATTGAACCAGACGATTTGACTGGGGACTGGCGAACCAGATGGCTACACCAGACTCCAATCTGATCTGGCAGAATTTCTACAGCTGGATTCCCTTCCTAATGCCAACCACTCAGAGCGTAGTGGGTACTTTTTACGTTTCACTGGCACGAGGGCCAGTCTGGCAGTACTAGCAACAGCCACACTCAAATGGTGTTTTTTTTACGTGCCACCGGCACAGAAGTGAGACTGCTGCTCTGGTAGTGCTGTTAGTGCTCCACTGGCACGGGTGCCAGTCATCAAATTTGGTTCAGTTTCGATCTCACTTGAGTTTAGTGTCCAATGAAGGAAGGTTGGCATGGGTGCCAGTCAACGAATTTGGTTTGATTTTCGATTTCGATTTCACTTGCCTCAACAGGTCTTCGCAAGCAGGGTTTTGTGTCCAAATAAGGAAAGGCCACACATAAGTTGGCTGGCTTCATCCCTGTTTTTAAAAAAGTGTTTTCAATCAACTAGAATTACATTAAAAATTCAATATGGTCAGACATTTAAACTGCAGAACATCTTAAACGATTCGAAACTGATTTTCTTTCCTTAAATTTTAGAGAAAAGCTTCTCAGGTGGGTTTTTTTTCTTCTTTTTATACGATTCATGTCGCAGCCAACCATATTTAAACTTTCAGCAACAGTTACCTATAATTATATTTTGTGTGAGAAAAGGGCTACTTACATACTGAACTGTCTCCCTCAATACAACACCTCACTCAGTTGTGCAAGTTGCACGGTGACCCCCACAACTGTTTGTACCAGGTAGAAATAATGGGGGTGGGGGGTGAAATGAAGAAAATTTCAAATAGAGAAAAATAGTTTTGAAAACAGCTTGTAGCAGGGGCAAACTGAGCAGTCGGTCAATTGGATACTGCCCGAGGGCCCACACTCTACATGTCAACTCTACTAAATCAATGCTAAGGCGCCTGGTAAACAGTAGTGCCCAAGGATTCTTAATACTCTGTCTGCCCCTGGCTTGAAGGATCAGGTAAAATACCCTTATAAACGCAAAAAAGGTGGCCCATCCATAAAGATATTTTACCTGAATACATAGCTATTTTCCTGCATTCAAGATTTTCTTCATTTCTAAGATACCAACTCACTCAGTGCTTCAGGGTTTGTTTATAAAGACGTTCTAACAATTGAAAAAATATAAATACTCATTGAGTTGCATTTATCAACTGTCCTAACACACACATACACACACAAGGCATACCTACACAAGTGTGCCGCTCCGTGACTTTGTTTCCTCATAACTTTCAGAAAAATAGATATTTAAAAAAATTAAATCTTCTACAAATACCTCTCAGATGGTGTAGATTACGATAATATCGGAATTTAATGTGAAAAATACCTATGTGTACGTTGGGCACGTCTACATACATACTGAGTCACACAAATTTTTCGAAACTTCAGTTTCATTTTGTAGATACACGTGTGTATCAGTATGTATGTATTTTTACGCGCCCAACAAGTTTTTTCCGTTTCATATTGAATTCCAATATAACCGTAATCTTCACCAATTAAAATATATTTAAAGAAAATTTCATGAAAAAAAAAAAAACATTTCAGAAAGTTGTGAGAAAATAAAGAGACGTGTGAATTTTCTGAATCTCTTCTCTCCACTCTCGAAATTTTTTTTTTTAATTCTCGCAACAATTTCCGATATAATCGAAACCGGTAATCTTCAAGTTTAGGGGGATAAAAAAAATAAATAAAAATATTCAAGAGAAGTAACTGAACGTCTTACCAGTATTCTCCGTACATCTCTGTTTATAAATAAATCACACACGTGATTTGATTGACGTTAGGGTTAGGGTGTGATTTATTTATAAACAGCTAGAAGAAAACGGATAATACTGGTAAGTCGTTCAGTTATTTCCCTTGAATATTTTTATTTATTTTTTTATCCCCCTAAACTTGAAGATTACCTCGAAACCTACGCCTTCTGAACACATTAGTGGAGATATGCCTCTATATAATGAGAAAACTCAGCATTGAAAAATCCCTTTAGCTGTGGATTTGTAATCCTTTTATATTGATATCACGCGAAAATGCACCCCCTACTCTTTGTAAAGTGGTTGCAAAAACCAAATGACACGGCCAAACACCAGTTTGTGACAGCAGTGGATGCTAATGAGAAATGATTGAAATTAGGATGACCCGTCCAACCCATGCCAGCGTGGAAGGCGCATATAAAATGACGATACACACGAACGGAACATAGGAACTAATTGTTTCAAAGTTTTTAGTATCTAGTAAGGAAGTTTTTAAATTGCAATTGATTTTACTTAGAGAGAGAGAGAAAAAAAAACGGCGGGAGAATTTAAGGAAAAACAGAATAAAATAATACAAAGCCATATGAAGAATCAGATAAGGAAGATGAATGAAGTAAATGTTTCTATTCTGAATGTTGGGAATAATTTCATGACTGGAGACGATGTTTCCAAGGAGATTTCAAAACGAGCATCAATATAACAATACTTACAATTAAGGTAGAATGATAATTACTTATAAACTTTGTGTCCAGAATATAGGAATATTTTGATAGCGTCAAAGTGGCGTATATTTGTCATTTCAATATAAATTACGTCCACATTCAGTTAAATATGTTTGCCAACAAATGATATAAACATTAACAACTTTACTGAAACTTATTTATGCCTGTTGCTAAGTTGCTTACCTCTCCTGTGTTTCTTGCTTCTCCCATTACCTCCCCTGATTATTATCATCATTTTTGGCGCCTTTTCTTTTCTTGTCGTCAACTACAATGAAAGATTTTCTTTGTCAAAAATATGTATTTTCCAGGCCCAAAACAGAAATTCTAATCGTACATGGAGAGTCATAGTTTTATGAAATTTTTTTTAAACTTCAAACAATAAACTAATCAAATATCTTTAAATAATTGTTCAAATGCGTTTTAATTCGTTTCAACGGTGTCAATAACACCAATTTGAATAGTAGACGGCGGCGGCGGCGGTGGTGGTGGTAGTTCTCGTCTGCTGCTGCTGATTATGTTACCGTTGTTGCTTT
Source organism: Octopus bimaculoides (assembly GCF_046866305.1). Classification (NCBI taxonomy): domain Eukaryota; kingdom Metazoa; phylum Mollusca; class Cephalopoda; order Octopoda; family Octopodidae; genus Octopus; species Octopus bimaculoides. Next base: position 188,952,227 of record NC_142929.1, on the reverse strand, counting down.
CGGTCGTCTACGTTTTAATGGAGCATCAATGATATGAAAGTCACTGGTTTGGGACCAGTCATTAGAATACATACATGCGTATATGTATAAATATATATGTACGTATACATATATATATATACGTATACATACATGCATATATAATATATATATATACGTATACATATATGCATATATGTATAAATATATATATATATATATATATATATATATATATAGACGGTTTAGATATAGATTCAAGGCTTGAATATGGTACTTATGCGAAGGCACCCGAATTTCACATCCCAAAAGGATGGGTGATTAAAATCAAATAATAAGCAACACGGATTTCAAAAGTGATTGCAGTACGCACGTTTCATGCTACTTCAATTTATTTAAGTAATGTGAGCATTACCTTAAATGCAATATGAAGAGCAATCTTCAGCTGCACGAAAAAATGTAGAAAAAAAGACATATTACAAATGTGGCAACATATTAAAACCAAGTGGGAGAGAGCAGAGGAAGAATATATAAGTCCATCTTGACATAGCAGGGTCTATCAGGCTAGTCCTCTGCTCTCTCCCACTTGGTTTTAATATGTTGCCACATTTGTAATATGTCTTTTTTTCTACATTTTTTCGTGCAGCTGAAGATTGCTCTTCATATTGCATCTAAGGTAATGCTCACATTACTGAAATAAATTGAAGTAGCATGAAACGTGCGTACTGCAATCACTTTTGAAATCCGTGTTGCTTATTATTTGATATATATATATATATATATATATATACACACACGTGTATGTACACATTTTATTTAAACTTCAAAATTATCTCAGAACTGTTACAAATTCTTTTACTTCTTTCAGTGATTTGAATGTGGCCATGCTGGAGCACCTCTTTATGTATTGGGTTGTCCGGAAAGTTCTTGCCGATGTTTAAAGGAAAGAAAAAGGTCAATAAATACTTGCCATTACATTTTTAATCAACCAAATATGAACCATTGTGTTGCACAATGCATCTCCATCTTTCCTTTAACTTGAAAATACTCTCTTCCCAGAAATGCGGTGGTTTCATGGCAAAGAATTCATCAAGGTATCTTTTTACGTCATCCAAGGAATTGAAAGTTTTACCATTAAGACTATTCTGCAGAGACCTGAATAAGTGAAAATCCGAAGGTGAATATGGAGGGTGGGGTAACACATCCCAGCCGAGCTGCAGCAATTTTTGTCTGGTTCCCAAAGAAACGTGTGGTCACCCCTCCTGTTGGCCAATTCTGGACGTTTCTCTCGAATTGCTGCTTTTAACTCATCCAGTTGTGTGCAGTATTTCTCAGAATTAATTGTCTGGTTACTTGGGTGAAGCTCATAGTACAGAATTCCTTTCCAATCCCACCAGACACAAAGCAAGACCTTTTTAAGGTGAAGACCCGCTTTGGGGGTGACTAAGGGTGGCTCATGTCGTTCACTCCAGGATCGCTTTCTCTGAACATTTCGGTAGATAATCCATTTCTCATCACCTGTCACAATTTGCTTTAAAAAAGGCACGTTTTCATTACATTTATAAAGCGAATCACAGATGGAAATGCGATCCAAAAGGTTCTTCTCACTCAACTCATGTAGTACCCAAACATTGGAGCGATTTGTGTACCCAAGCTTTACCAGGTGCTCATGAACGACAGATTCTCATAGGAGCAGATGGGTTACGCTCCGACCCCACGAGTCCCAATCCCCTACTGGAACCTTTGTATACAGACTTATGACACGTTCACGAGGAATCTTTCATTCCCAGCACCCCCACAACATGCAACCATCTTTCTTTGAACATTTTCTCTGACTGACTTTTCCCAGTTAACCTTTGCTCTTGCCACCTTCTCGTAAACCTTACTGGTTTCACCTACCCTCTGTAAGTGTTCCATCTTGGTTACGATAATGGTGATGTCATCTACATATGCTGAAAACAGCTGTCCCCCTCGGGATGCCACTCAACTTTCGCAGTAACGGCTCTAGGGCCATCACATACAAAATCATCGAGAGTGGACATCCTTGGCAAACTGAGCGCTTGATAGAGAACGGCTTAGAAAGAAAGCCATTTGCCCAAACAAGTCTGGCATGCTTTTGTACAATTCGTAAGGCAAACCTTCAAGTCCCGGCGCCCAACCAACTTTGCAGTCAGCTATAGCCTCTCTCACCTCCTCAGGTGTGATTGACCCTTCACAGCACTCAGCATTCTGTCCTGAGAGATGCGGCAGCCCGGCAAGGAAGTCCGAAAGGTTCAACCTACTATCTGGTCCATCGCCCCTCCTGAAAAGCCTTACACATCTCATCGGGTTCGTTCACAATCTCGCCTTGTAGGTTCTCCAAAGATGGAATTGTAGAATCATTTCCACGTTGGGTTTCCACCACTCGGGCCCATCCAGCAGCATTGATCCCCTCACTCCCCATTGCATGAAGTCTAGCCCTGATAAAGCATCCCATGTGTTTGGCCTCGAGGTGCTGGTTTAATTCCAGTCTCTTAGCCTTCACCTGAGCAGCACTACCAATCAACACAGCTTCCTCAACTAGTTCTAGTTCCCTCTTATGCTCTCTAGCCACTAAACCTATGCTATATCTAACAGACTCAAATTTAATGGCTCTTTTGAGGGTGTACCGCCATTTATTATTAATGATGGTACCTGTTAAAGCCCTCTGTATCAGTAACTTAATCCGAGTCCTGTACTCCTCAATTGCCAAAAGGGACTTATTGAGTTTCCAGTAACCGGATCCTCTATTCTGTAACTTATCTAGGTTCAGCTTACAAGTGACCAATTTATGATCACTGTAGCTGACCAAGTGGAATTGTGGACACTTAGCTATGTCTCTGTCTATTTCTCTAATTAGAATCCTATCTATATATGACTTAAAAGACCCCTCACCACTTAACCAATGTCCACAATGGGGTGTTCGGGAATTCAAGTCTGTATGGATCCACCAGCTGAAAGTGACTTAGTAGATCCCGGAAGCCGGCATTCGGTACCCTATCTGAGTTTGAGCCAACATTATCCACGCAGCCAGCTCACTTATTCATATCTTTACTTCATTGGACACTAAACTCTGCTTTCAAAGACCTGTTGAGGCAAGTGATTTTGAAATCGAAATCAAACCAACTTCGACAACTGGCACCCATCTCAACCTCTCCTTCATTGGGTTGGGGCAAGTGAAATCGAAATCGTAATTGAACCGTATTCGATGACTGGCACCTGTGCCAGTGGAGCACTAACAGCACTGTCCGAGCGTGATCATTGCCAGAGCAGCTGTCTGGCTTCCGTGCTAGTGGCCCGTATATAGCACCATTTGAGCGTGATCGTTATCAGCGTCGCCTTACTGGCACTTGTGCCGGTGGCACATTAGAAAATCATTCGAGCGAGGTCATTGCCAGTGCTGCTGGACTGCCTCCTGTGCAGGTGGCACGTAAAAACACCATTTTGAGCGTGGCCGTTGCCAGTACCGAGTGACTGGCCCTCATGCCGGTGGCACGTAAAAGCAACCACTGCACTCTCAGAGTGGTTGGCATTAGGAAGGGCATCCAGCTGTAGAAACTGCCAGATCAGATTGAAGTCTGGTGCAGCCTTCTGATTCACCAGTCCTCAGTCAGATCGTCCAAGCCCTGCTAGCATGGAAAGCGGACGTTAAATAACGATGATGATCGTGAATGGTGTTAAAGTCTCCTAACAAAACCAATGGGTACGACGTACCAAGAAACTTTTCTAGGTCTCGGAAATACTCAGACTAACCATTATTGGGGGCGTAAATTGCCACCAGTCCGACTTTCCTACTGTTCTATGTGGCAGTCTCCTCACTGATATTTCATCAATTCCTGAACTACTAATCTTCACTATGTAATTACCACATCTCACCTTTAATCTACCTTTACCAATTATTTCACCTGATTTACCTCTTCTTCTTCTTCTTCCTCTTAAGGACTGTGTCAAGTCCTCATTAAAGGCCTGTGATATGCAGGACACTGACTGGGAGAACAATGCCTGTCATCACTACGGATGGAGGAAGCAGGTTAAGGAGGGGATCGACACTTTTGAGAGAGCACGTATCCAGCATGAAGAACTTAAGCGAGCTGCGCGAAAGCGCACGGCTCGTATAGTGAATGGGGAAAGCTTAATCTGCAATGTTTGCAGTCGTGTATGCTTATCAAGAGCAGGGCTCATTAGCCACCAACGGAGCCGCAAATGCAAAATATAAGTTAGTCCTAGAGCGCACAATGTTCCTGAAGGTCGGCAATGGTCTTCCTCGGTCACAAGTGGACGGCCATCATATATATATATATATATATATATATATATATATATATATATATATATATATATATACACACACACACACACACACACAAACATGCATATTTAAACATTATATACACACACACACATATATATATACACACACATGTATATACACATTTTATTTAAACGGCAAAATTATCCCAGAACTGTTAAACATTTTTTTTTACTTGTTTCAGTGATTTGAATGCGGCCATGCTGGAGCACCTGTTTATATATATATATATATATATATATATTCAAAAGTGAATTCATATTTATGTTTATAGCCTTATTTCTATACATTCCTAAATATGTGTGTATATATATAAACACATGTATATATACTACATATAAATATACACACACACACAAAGAGAGTGTGTTGAGGAATGTTACAACACTAATTGTTATTGTACAGAATATAATGCAGGTTCAATTCCCGGGTGAACCCATTTACAATAATAATAATAAGAAGAAGAAGATTGAAGTTTAATATTTCTGGAAATATTTATTTGTCATAATGAAAGAAAGCAAAAGGTTGACGTCCAGGAATAATTCCAAAAACCATCAAAGAATTTTCTGAAATATCAAAACCAAGAACTTCAACGACTTCATTTTCATCCCAACTGAGGAGTAAATATTTTGGATCCTTTTCAGATATCAGGATTTCATTATCTTCAGACGTTTCCTCTTCAATAAGTCGCGGTATTTTGTAAATATTGTTTTCGGCACCTGTTATATAAACACATTCACCAATTGTGGTTAAATGATGTCTTGCAATATAATATGATGAAGTAGAATACATTCTTCCTAGTATTCTTATCTTCCTCACCAATGACTTTTCCCTGAACAATTCCACAACACACAAATCAGAGCACCATGCTACATGCAACCCCGCCTTCTCCCTCTTCATAACAACAACATCACCAAAAGATGTGACTGCCACATTATCCACCCCTTCATCTCCTTCCAACCTTAAATATCTCCACGTCTCCCCACGACACACTTCATCTTTACATTTCCCATCTTTGATATCAACCACATCCACATAATAAGAGTCAAAGGTGTTGGAGTCTTTGCAAATGTAGCAATCCTTGTTGTTCATCCATATAATTCCGTATTTCTTGTTTCTCTCTTCTTGAGTCATGTCTCTAATATAATGACCATCACACACCAGTTGATTGTCGTTGTATTTATAAATCCTGTTGTAGTATTTCTCAGTTCTGATGGTTTTTAAACAACGGAGATCCCTGTTGAAGACCCTCATTTCTCTACCAAAGGCGACAATGAAACATTCATCTGTCCACCGACATATGTCCAGTGGTAATTGTTGTTGTTGTTCATGTTGAAGTATGTCCACTGTTGTTGTTGTTGTTCTGATTAAAGTGACACTTTCTCGAAATATCAACACACTCACATTCTCATCTAACTTAATTAGTTTACTGTTCTAGTCCCTAATGTCCTCATAATCATAAGTAACAGGTTCCTTGAATGCAGGAATGGAAAGAGGGACCATTGCTGTTCTATATGGAAGTCTCCTCACTGATATTTCATCAATTCCTGAATTACTAATCTCCGCTATGTAATTACCACATCTCACCTTTAAACTACTTTTACTAATTATTTCACCTGATTTACCTCTTCTTCCTCCATCTCCTCCATTGTACTTCAATTTATTAATTAATTCATTACTGAATATTTCCTTGTTCGTTTCAGATGTAATGGAAGGGAAATGAAGACCAGAATCAAGATTTAATAACGACACAGATTCCAGAATGTTCGTTTGATCCCCATCAATCTTTATGCAATGACATTCAATCAATTCAATATGGACAGACCAGTAAATACCCACCACTTTTCTCCATATTACACCGTAAGGGATGTGACTTGGCCAAACTTTAGATTTCTGCAAATCTTTTCCATTCAGTTGAAATATTTCTTTTCTTTTAGGAACCGTGGTCATTATGTGTGTTTCTTGTGTAAAACACACACCACAAACTAAACTTGCAACATTTCTGTGACATAGCAACTCCCCGTCTTCATCAAATATTTTAACATTTCCATTATTGGCTTTTTCACACACAACTGTCTTTCCTTCATCAGAAATATCAAAATCTTTTACTTGAACAGGAAATTCGTCTGTTTGTAAACGAGCAACCGGGAAGCTTTCTTGATTCACCATAAACAACCCTTCAACATACATTTCATCCTCTCTCAATCCCCATTTGGGGACTCCAACAACCCTTGGTCCTTTACAGTTTATACTGAAGAAATATACTTGACCTTTATAAATTCTTTGATTTAAAAATATTTTCTTGTATTCCCCAGTCTGGGTGAAATACAAAATGTTTTGATATTGAAATAAACCTGAATATTTCTCCCATTCACCATGAATGTACAAAAAACCGCCATCAAATGTTATCTTGTGATCATCACCATAGCAATGAAACCGCATGTAGTGAGTGACCGAATGTAAATATTGACCATCACTGTTGAAGAAAATGACAAATCTCATGTTTAAGACAGCAATGACATCTTCAGCAGTAACATTAATATCCTTAATGTCATCACGTGAATACTTTCCATCTTCTTTTCTCCATATTAATGGTTCAGGTATGTCTATTTGTTTTATTTCCTTCACATTCGAATGTATATCATCAACAGCAATGACATACAAATGATTTCTATCTCTCCATTTACTACAAACCAGTTGATTGTTTGATAAAGAAGCCATGTATTCATATTTATTTCTCGTTTGGTAAATTACCAACAACAATGGAAATTCCACTTTTAATGTCAACAGTTGGGATTTATCATCACCATCATCATCAGCTTCATAATCCCTCTCCGTAATGACCAGTGTGTTTGACTGCCATCGACACATTTTAATATAATAGTAATCATTAAATTTAATTGAATCCAAAAGTTGACAATCCAATGTGAATATCTTAAATTTTCGATTCTCCTTGTCCCATCCTGCAATCAGATTATTTTCAGTAATTACCAAAGGATTAATCCACAATGGTCTTGTGTCTCCCAAATGTTTAGGGATATGAATATGTTTGGCTTTATCAGAAACTGCCAGGTCTTGTAGATATAAAGTAGAAGATAACATTTCACTGACAGAAATGCATCTGGAAAATACATCTACCAGGTCGATATAATAATTAAATTGATTATTTATAACGAGATCATTAACCAACAAATTATGATCGTTTATAGCAAACATACGACTGCTGTCTACAAGATAAACAAACATTTGGTCAATAGATCCACCATAGAGATTGGAGGGACGTTTCACTTGGGACATTAAAACACTGGGGACCATCTGATGACTGCCATGACCATCACCACCTATTCTAGTGTTGTACTGAAAAGCTTTTCCCCTAGTAACAATTAATAGCTTTTCTGTTTTCTTGTCTATTGATAATGATTTCACAAAAAAAGGGATATTAATTCTATGAATTGTTTCAACTTGATTGTAATATTTAATGGCTAAAATATCTAAATGTGATGGTTTATCACAATAACAAACAATTTCACCTTCACCCATCTTACACACCCGTACATAAGGCTGCCTTAATGATACACTTCTCACTGTCTTTGATAGGTTTCCGATGACCCTTAATTGTTTCTGTAGGGGTAATGTGACACCTATTTGATGAGAATCCCATCGACATATATCTGTAGCTGTAGACGGCAGAGATAATCTGGACACAATGTCTCCTTCATTAGAAATGTATAACAAGCAATCATGGTTGATGTCGGACACCACCAACTGTCCATTTGCCAGTTTACATATTTCGCCAATGACAAGTTTTTTGTCATTCTCCTTTTCTTTGAGTCGTATATTTAGATTTCTGATATAAGGATTTCTCGTGTGCAAACAACAGCCAGACGACCAGTCCTGATACTTGTAAAGAAGAATCCTGTTGAGTTGAGTGTCCGGTACATAAACAGTTCCTTGGAAAACAGCAATGTGAGGGTGAACAGGGAAAGCAGTTGCCACTGCCATTTCGTTTCTCCATATATATCATAACATATCAGAATAGAGTGTCTCTTGAAGAGGACATAAAAATAAACATTATCAGAGTAGATGTGATGAGGGTAGCCATAGAATGGAAGGTATTTATGAAAAAGCTCTTCACCACATGTGGAATAAAATACCATTTTATTTTCGCTTCCATTTACGACTACAAAATTAATTGGAGTTGCAGCAATGGTGACATTATAATGTCCTAGAGAAACTCTTTCTATAATGTCAACTTTATCTTCGTTGATCAAAAGGATATGGACCTCATTTTTGTTTTCAGTGGTGGTCACAGCTAAACACTTATTTGATACAATATGACATATTTTCATGTAATCAGTTTGGACCTTTATTAAAGGACCTTTTCTTAGTTCAGGACAGGTGATACACTGAAATCCTTTCATTTCACGATAAAATACCAGGAATCTGTTTGCGTTTATTCTACAACAGAAAGAAGGAAGCTCAAGGAAAACTAAATTATTTTGGTTAATTATTTCCCCAGTATCAGTGAATAATTTGGCTTTTTTGTTTCTGCAAATTATTAATATAGAAGATATAGACATAGGTAGAATATTTGTAATGTTGCAGTAATCCTTAATATCAATATTGTCTTTCAAACTGGGGGTATGTAGCTGGTGGTTGTATAACAGTTTGGGCCAAAAGTCTTTATTTATTTGAATGACATGTGGTTTGCCAAAATAATCTGTTACCAAAATGGTATTTTTACCAACAGAAATAGTGTGGCATTTCCTGCCAATGTCCCTCTTTGTCACACTACCTTTAGCTGAAATTTTATAAATAATTTGTCCCTGGAGTACATAGAAATAGCTTTGGTACAGAGAGATTTTACTTGGGAGGTGCCGAGAATAGGTCTCTACCTCCCATAACTGTTGGCCATCCATCTTATAACAGATTACTCTGTTAATACTGGAAAATGTAATTAAAAGTATATTCTGGATGCCTACAGCAATATCTGTAGGTGTTTCTTTAGTCGTGAATTCATGTCGAATTCTTTTATCATCCCAATCAATTTGATAAATAGTTTTACCAAACATTTCTACACCTATAAATGTAGAATGTTCCAAGTAAGCAACCAAATGTAACCCCAACTGTATTCTTTTAATCTTGAAACTTGTGGGGCTGATAATAAGAATCATTTTTTGGAAGGGGAGGGTTGCTAGAACCATCTCTTGACCAATTCTGGTGAAACTGGTGACAGAAGATGGACAATGGACATCATTTCTATCAGTCTCTTGTCACACAACATATTGTCATACAATGGCGGGAATAGGTTACCACTCCCTCCTGTATGATAATGGTATTGGCTATTATTGTGCTTTTATTGTCAAATTCTTCTCCAGATTCCTTGATCTTTGCTTCTCTGGTCACAACTGGGCAAAGAGGCCGAAATTTTGTGGTTATTTTTGGTGGATCAATGGCTTTGTGGTTGTATGGGTTACAGGTGACATAAATGTCAAAGAGTCTTTGTTGAAACCAATCAAGGTTTTGGTGAACAAAATCCTTATTTTGTTTTGTAAATTCAAGAAATCTTTGCATTTTACGTTTGATTTTACGTAAAATACAAGATCCATCTAAACCCATGAAGTCCATGTGATTACACTTATCTTTTACATAATCTATAAATGTATTGATGTGGTCTGTTTTGATTATTGTTTGGTAACATGTCACAATATGAAGAAAATTTGGTAACATGGACATTTCCCATTCTTCAGATTTCTTTGTCTTGTGCTTCCTGTTCTTCTGTTTTCTTTGTGTTTTGTGTGTGTAATATTTGGGCAAGAATTAATGTAGTTTCCTTAGAAATCGATGTTGTATCACAGTCTGTGGCAGGGATGAGAGCCAACATTTTGTTTTCTTCATTAATCTCCTCCATTTTATGAATATAAAATTATTATCTTTTTCTGTTAAATATATTGTTTTCTGTGGATTTTGTTTTTTCCTTTGGAATAAAATCTATCTCTTTAAAATTCACTAATTTTTTCATCAAAGCTGAAATAAAATTAGAACTTTATTAGTTTTGTGAAAAGTTTTTGATAAAATAATATTTACTTGATTCATTCAAACAATTTCAAGGAAAACACACATTTCATTAAATATATTAAACAAATTGTTTATTTGACAGGGAAGTTAAACATTTAAACTATTTTCAATGGAATAATCATTAGAAATAAAACTTGAAGATATAAATACACCATTATCTTTATTGACTGAATATAAGTGATGGTGAAAAGTTTTGTAGTAAGAAGGAATATAGATATTTTGTTGAGGTTATTTCTACAGATATTATCGATAGAAATTATAGCCAGGACTGATTTCCTGCTACAAAATTTCATATCGAAACGTCAGACGGAAACAAACAATGAGATCAAAGACAAAAACATCTGTTGTTTGTTCTCATTGTTTATCTCATCGCTTCTTTACATCTGACATGTTGATACGAAACGTTTTAGCAAAAAATCAGAGCCAACTATAATTTCTATGGAATCATCATCATCATCATCATCGTTTAACGTCCGCTTTCCATGCTAGCATGGGTGTCAAAAGAATAATATGAAAAGCACAGCTAACACAATAGAATGTGGTGTTGACTTATAAAACGATTTAATATATTTTACAGTAATTTATGGTTGCATAATGAAATACCATGTCCCTACAAATCAGGAATATAAGTATTATTAATAATTATATGCACTGGAAATGTGATAGTCATAGATGACTTGGTTTCCATTATATTTATCTGGATTAAGAGATATCAATAAAGCTGGAGATGAAACTGTTCTTAACCTGACAAATGCTGTAAATCTCTCAAGATTTCAATATAATCCACACAATTATCATACACAACATTGATTAACTTGGAAAGCTTATCAAAGATGGGCTTTCATATAATCACACTGATACACAGCATGTTGAGAGGATCGTTATTATTTGTTCCTGATTGAGATAATAAAGATTGGTTAATGAATAAGCCCAATTAACAAAAGGTAGGTTCACCTAAATTATATTTAATATAAGGGACAATGTTTGGGTAGCAATGAGAAAGACGTGTTTGTATGAAAAAGGGGTTTGGCAGGTGAAAGGTCTTTATGAAAAAGGGCTTTCGCAGGTGAAGAGGGGTTTTGTGTTAGGTGAGGAGATATAACTTGGTGGAGTTTATTATGAAGTATTGGGGGTTTAGTGAGGTGGATTAGGAAATATTGGTGGGGTGTTTAATGACATTCTAGTGACTCATCATCATTAGAATGATCCTCTACCTCCTCTTTGGTCTATAAAATAATGACTGTTAATCTACTGAACCCAGGAAGAATGAAAAGTAAAAGTGACCTTCTTCAGGATGTCAGCTCTTTGAATATACATGGACTAAACAACAATATATTTTTGGAAAAAGCTGGATAAGGCTGTGTTGTTGTTATTGGTGTTGTTGTTGACAACTAAGTTTATAAAGAGAAAACCAGATAATTGCAAATATTTCAACTGTAAAATAATATTGGAATTAATACAAAAACTCTCATAATAATTATATTAGATTTTAATCTAATTGTGTTTGTATTTATATACACATGCATACATATATATGAATGAAAGTGTATAATATATACACAAGGATGCACATATGTATATTTATACATCCATATGTATGTATGATCATCATTTTACCCTCACTTTCCATGCTGGAATAGGTTGGATGGTTCAAAGAATATTTTGCCTGAAGTTACATTTTCTGATTTTCTTTCTACAGCTGGATGCTCTTCCTGACACCAACCACTGCACAATGTGCACTGGGTGCATCTTATGGCGCCGTCACTAGAGACGATTGCCATGTCCTTGACAAAACTAAAGGTTCCCCTCAATCTCTGGGCTTTACATATACCTTGGGATGAGGGTAATAAATATATGGAAAGGAGGGGTTGAGTGTTGGGGACAGACTCAGGGAGGTCCAGTAACATCCCTAGTTTCATTGGAAGAATGGTGAAGAGAAGAGATTTACAGCAATAAGATAGAGTAAAAAGAAGGGAGAGTGATTGAGAGATGAAAGATAGAGGTAGGGGTGATAGGGGCATGGCAGTAGGGTCACAGGTGACAGTAACATGGGGGATATGAAGGATGTGTGATATTGGAAGTGAAGGATAAGTTATGTGTATTAGAGGGGTGAGTGATCGGGATGTGTGTATTTGGTGTTAAGAAGATCATCCAGCTGTAGAAATCTTGCCAAATCTTTCATTGGAGCTCAGCAAAGTCCTCTGGCTCACTGCTTCCTCTTCAACTGTCCTACCCATGCCAGTTAGGGAAGATGGATGTCAAAACCTTTATAATACATCAGATGATGTATTTTCTTTTCTGTGTTTTCCCTCTCATAATTTTGTTTTGTTCCTTGCCAGGTTCTTGTGAGTCCCACTCAGTCAAGTCTATGACTACACTCGACAAGTTTCACCAATCCTCACCTGGTTTCAAGCAAGAGAATATTTCACCAAGTTCTTCAAACATGAACAGCACAATGGTTGGATATGTTTTCTGGTGGAACACTGCAAACAAACGACACTGTTTGACGTGACATTTGTTTATAATTAGCATCTGATGTCAAGACAAGGAGACATGGGTAGACATATGCACACACACACACACACACATGTATACACATACAAGTACAAATGTAGCTATGCATACATGAATATACACACACACACACATATATATATATACCATAGGCTTTATCAGTTCCTTGTACGAAACCCACTCACAAGGCTTGGGTCAACCTGGAACATTAGAAGAAGTTACTTCTTTAAGGTGCTGCAAAGTAGGACTGAGCCTGAGACCACAAAGTTGCGAAGTGAATTCCTTAACCTTACAGCCATGCCCCCATCTGTTTTTGGTGATATTTTGAAGATAATAACAAAAATAATCCTTTCTACTACAGGCACAAGCCTGAAATTTTGGGTGTGGGGACTAGTCGATTACATCAGACCCAGCCCCTAACTGGTTCTTTTTTTATCAATCCCAAAGGGACGAGAGGCAAAGTCGACCTTGGCAGAATTTGGTGGAATAAGTACCAGTTACACAACTCCAGTATGTAACTGGTACTTATTGACCCCAAAAGGATGAAAGGCAAAGTCGACCTTGGTAGAATTTGAACTCATAATGTAGCAGCAAACGAGTAATAATAATAATAATAATAATAATAATAATAATTATAATAATAATGGTTTCAAATTTTAGCACAAGTCCAGCAGTTTCAGGTGAGCAGGTAAGTTGATTACATCAACCCCAGAACTCAAAAGAATAGAAGTTGACATCGGCAACATTTGAACTCAGAACATAAAGACAACCAAAATGCTGCCAAGCATTTTGCCCAGCATTTTTTGCTGGAGCTTAGTGTCATCAGCAAATATTTTCACTTTGCAGTGATTTATGATGCTGGAAAGGTCAGCTCCTGACTCCATACGGATTTATAGTGGCAGAGCTGATGCTGAGAATGGCCAATGAGTTGGTGTTGACAGCAACAACAGAAGCACAACTGCAGTGACTGGATGGGTGTGTCTTTGAGACTGGAGCCTTAAACAGCTGAAAAAGTGGTAGGGACAACTACAACAGTTGTTGCAGACTTTATAATATAGACAAAGAGAAGAACAATGAAAGAGGAAATGGATGAAGAGGAGGCATGTAAATAAACACTGGGTCTACATTGATGGAAAATAAGTTGGAAAACAGCCTCAGAAGATCTGACCTCTGTGGCTGTGTTTAAAATCGAAAGTGGTCAACCAGATGACATAAGATGTAGAATGACTGGAAGACATTTGAAATCTGGGGGGTGAGCCTTTCTCTCTACATGTGTAACCTCTGCCAATGTCTTCCACATAGAAAAAAAGAAGTGGTTGAAGGGGAAGGAGAACAAGATGAACACAACAATAATGATGACAAATCTACTCCAGTACTTGATTGGTTCTTTATCAATCATAATGTAAAGTAAAGCTGCCCTCACTAGGAATTGAACTCAGGGCACCAGAGTAAATACTGGAAACAGTCTTTTTGTAAAATGTGTTAATGCCTTTGCCAACTGACCCCTTTTTACATGAATAAGTTCACTTGTATTAGTGTTTGATTTCTATGAATATATTATTGTTTAAACGAGCATCATTAGAGAAACATAGCCAGGTCATACTTAGGCTAATTAATAACAAATGATTGATTACATTATACACAGGTGTATGTTCATTGGTATATCTGATGTTACCTTGGAATTCTTTAATTTTGAAGAAATATACAAATTTACAACATAGATTATTATTTCAAATACAATATTTAAATGTAATTAATAAAAATATATTAAAAATATAATCTTTTAAAATTTAATAGAATGTTTAACTTTTATAATGCCAAAATACAATTTATGAAGTTGAAATATTAAAACATTAAAATTATTTTCATAAACTGTAAATATATTTGAAATAAAAGAAATATATTTGATTAAAATATATTAAAACTATGGTTTCTGTTTTTGATGTTTAACTAAAAGTTAATTCTTGTCTAGCAATGCTATAGTAAAAAACGCTCTAGCCATGACCCTTCCATAAGTTGTCATAATTAAATATGTTTTTAGGGGTAGTTTAGGGACTTTGTTGTTGGTTTGTAATAGAGTTTATAATAACTGCAGACAATGTGAAGTAATTCTCAGAAGCCATCCATCTGGTAAATAATATTGAAGATGGTGAGAAAACATATTTAATGCATTGCACATTAAAATGTTGATGTAGAATAAAGATGTGCTGAGAGAGGAAATATATGTTGTCACAAAATTGTTTAATATTTAAACAATTCTTCTTGTTTGCTTCAAGATATAAAATAGAAATGAAATCACCAGAACAATTTCATTTATATTCAAAGTTTAATATTAAAATAAAAAATCAGTTTAAAAAATTTCATTGATTGAAAGAAGAAAAAGATCAATTAGTAGAGTCATTAGAATGGTATTTATACTGACACTTTGTGTTCTAGGTTCAAATTCTAGCAACGTCGACTTGGACTTTTATTATGCAGGGGTCATTAATTTAAATACTAGTTTGAGGTGGTAGAATTAAATACTGGACAAGATGCCTTGCAGTATGTAATGTGGTTCTTTATGATCTGAGTTCAAATCCCATTGTGGCCACCCTATGTGGCAGACTTAATCTATCACCTAATTTCACACCATCAGCTGGCCCCTGAGCTGCTTTTAGCAGAGGATTTCTCTTTTGTGTGCATTTATGTTAGGCCTCTTGTCTTGAGAATGCCTTTCTCCCACTCACCACTGTCAAAGACCCTAGAAAGAGAAAGGGTCATATGCAGGGCCCTTCTCTCTCGACCATGTTTAAAAAAAATTAAGTTTACGAAAAACAACCAATTAATTTATCTGCCATAAAATTAATTTACAAATTTTAAATCTCACTTGAGACCTAGAAATCCACTTTAAACTACTTAAAATGATGTATCCTTAGATGAACATTTCCATCAAATAGTTTTGACATAGTTATAACACAACTATATTTTATATTATATTCTGGAAATGAAATGTTTTACTTGTGATGTAACACTGTAAAATGTTTCAACAATGTTTAATCTATAAAATGGTGTGTGAAAATTAAATAATATCTATATAACAGTATATTTATGTTTGAAATAAGTCTCATAAATGTTTAACCATGTAAATGTGTGGTAAATTGTGTGTTAAATAAATAAATATCAGAAGAATATTATTTACCAGAGTCAGTTATTGGGTTTTGATTTCGGCTCCAAGTCTTTCTATCTCAGAAATATTCTGTGAGTCTGCTTCGCTCGAATAGCAATGAAAATATGGCAACAGTTAAGAGGATACTTATAATATATCAGGGAGTAGTAGGCATTGCCTCCTCGTGTGTGTGTGTGTATACATCTATTTGTATGTATGTATATATAGATGGATATACACATTTATACATAAATGTCTGTGTGTGTATATACATTTCTATGTATGTATAGGTGTAGGAGTGGCTGTGTAGTAAGTAGCTTGCTTACCAACCACATGGCTCTGGGTTCAGTCCCACTGTGTGGTATCTTGCGCAAGTGACTTCTACAATAGACTCGGGCCAACCAAAGCCTTGTAAGTAGATTTGGTAGACAGAAACTGATAGAAGCCCATCGTATATATATATGTATGTGTGTGTATATGTCCCCCATAGCTTAGCAGTTTAAGAAAAGAGACTGATAGAATAAGTACTAGGCTTACAAGGAATAAATCCTGGGGTCGATTTGCTCAATTGAAGGCGGTGCTCCAGCATGGCTGCAGTCGAATGAGTGAGAACTTTAAGTGGTATCAAAACTTGTTAGAAGTAATAAAGAAATTTTCCTGAAATAACATACAACCTTCTCATAAATACACACATATATATAGATATGCTTATTTCTATATATGTATGCATATATATGTGTGAATATATATATATATATATGTATATATATATATATATATATATATATATATATATATATATATACACACATACACATTCACATGTTCATATATACACATGTATATATATATATATATATATATATATATATATATATATATATATACATGTATGTGTAAAAATACAGGTTTCATGACAGCAACTATGGTGTTACCGTTGTGAAACTGGCATTTCTTACGCTTGAAGAATTTTGGTATTGGTCTGGAATCCAACAGCTCAGAGCTCAGGTTCAGTTTCTCTGGAAATAATCTACGAGGAACTAATATGTATGTGTGCATCATCATCATCATCGTCTTCGTCGTTTAACGTCCGCTTTCCATGCTAGCATGGGTTGGACGATTTGACTGAGGACTGGTGAACCAGGTGGCAAAACCAGGCTCCAATCTGATTTGGCAGAGTTTCTACAGCTGGATGCCATCCTTAACGCCAACCACTCCGAGAGTGTAGTGGGTGCTTTTGCGTGCCAGCTTCAGGAGAAATACCTAGCCAAGGATAAACGTCTGTACCTGGCTTTCGTTGACATGGAGAAAGCCTTTGACAGGGTACCCCGATCCCTCATCTGGTGGTCAATGAGGAAACTAAGAATAGAAGAATAGTTAGTGAGAGCTGTGCGAGCCATGTACAGAGACGCAGATGTGGCAGATGCTCAGGAGCTATAAACACTGTAAATGTGCAGAAAACAATTTCTGCCACATTCCAGGGAGAAAAACTAGAAGTGGTTGATAGCTTCCGCTATCTAGGTTACTAAGTTAGTAGTGGGGGAGGGTGCGCAGGTTCCCTCAACTGCTAGGGTGTGGCACTTTTTCACACAGCTATCCTCATCCATTCTCGTCACATGACCATACCAGCGCAATCGTCTCTCTTGCACACCACAACTGATGCTTCTTAGGTCCAGCTTTTCTCTTAAGGTACTTACACTCTGTCGTGTATGCACACTGACATTACACATCCGTCAGAGCATACTGGCTTCATTCCTTTCAAGCTTACACATATCCTCAGCAGTCACAGCCCATGATTCACTGCCATGTAGCATGGCTGTTCGTACACATGCATCATACAGTCTGCCTTTTACTCTGAGTGAGAGGCCCTTTGTCACCAGCAGAGGTGAGAGCTCTCTGAACTTTGCCCAGGCTAGCAGCTACACTTTCAGCACACCCTCCCCTGCTACTAACTTAGTCACCTAGATAACAGAAGCTATCAACTACGTCTAGTTTTTCTCCCTGGAATGAGGCAAAATTTGTTCTCTGCACATTTTCAGTGTTTATTGCTCCTGAGCATCTGCCACATACAAAAACTATCTTCCCAGTTAACTTTCCTTTGATGTTGCTGCATCTCTTATCATCATCATCATCATCATCGTTTAACGTCCGCTTTCCATGCTAGCATGGGTTGGACGATTCGACTGAGGACTGGTGAAACCGGATGGCAACACCAGGCTCCAATCTAATTTGGCAGAGTTTCTACAGCTGGATGCCCTTCCTAACGCCAACCACTCAGAGAGTGTAGTGGGTGCTTTTACGTGTCACCCGCACGAAAACGGCCACGCTCGAAATGGTGTCTTTTATGTGCCACCAATTTACATTGGGTACATCTTATGGAGTTTCCACCTATACTTTTTCTACAGATCAAGCAGGGCCATCTACCTGAAGGGGTTTGTGTTTTGTCTACCTTCCTATTTATTAGGACTTTGGCTTTAGCTAGGTTGACTCTAAGGCCCTTTGATTCTAGTCTTTGCTTCCACACCTGAAACTTCTCTAGTTCTGATAGTGACTCAGCAATTAGAGCAAGGTCGTCAGCATAGAGGAGCTTCCAGGGGCATCCTGTCTTGAATTCTTGTGTTATTGCCTGGAGGACAATGGTAAATAGGAGGGGGGCTGAGGATTGAACCTTGGTGGACCCCTACCTCTACCCGGAATTCTTCATTGTACTCATTGCCAACTCTCACCTTACTGACAGCGTCCCTGTACATGGCTCGCACAGCTCTACGCATATATATATATATATATATATATATATATATATATATATATATATATATATATATATATGTATATATATATATATATGTATATATATATATATATATATATATATATATATATATATATATATATATGTATATATATACACAAACACACACTCATATATACATGATGGATTTCTCTCTGTTTCTGACTACCAAATCCACTCACAAAGCTTTGGTTATAGTAGATGACACTTGCTTAAGGTGCCACACAGTGGGAATGAACCTGGAACCATGTGGTTGGGAAGCAAGCTTCTTACCACAAAGGTACCCCTGTTTTGATTTTCACTTCCTCCCTCTTAAGATCTAACAATCCATTTTGAAATAATTCCAGTTGTTTGCAACTGATAAAGCATTCAGTTACAGTTACTCAGTAACTCAAGTGTTTTGTTTACACATTCGTCCCCAAAATGCAAATATTCACATCACCACCAACAGCTCAGGTTCAGTTTCTCTGGAAATAATCTACGAGGAACTAATATGTATGTGTGCATCATCATCATCGTCGTCGTCATCGTTTAACGTCCGCTTTAGGTCCAAAAGCCACTCACATCACTATCATTATCTTATTCATTAGTTTGAATTGTCATTTATTAAAAATATAATTATTTATTTGTTAAATATTGTCTCCAACTAATTGTTTTGTTTTATTTCCTTTTCTTGTCCACGGAATAAAAAAAGTGAAGCAGCAAAATTGTGTGTCTTTTCTGTCAAAATGCTTATTATTTACATTATTTACATTATTTACATTTGACGGATATTCGTCCTCATCTTGAGGACGAATATCCGTCAAATGTAAATAATGTAAATAATGTAAATAATTCCTCATCTCTTAAATATAGAACTGCTTATTATTTAATGTGTTAAGTTTTGCAGTATAAACTTTGTGGCCATGCTGGATCATCACCAACAGCATCAGTTTGGTCCCCATGCCACCCGTCCTCTACAAAAATCATGCTCACATTGCATCACAACACCAAGGCAGAACTTTGTCACCTCCACTGACCCTGCTCTCTTTAACATCATGCCATGACACATAGGAGAAGACAGAAAAAAAAACAATTATTGTATTGAAATGGTTCCTGGGTGAATATATCCAACAAATTTCAGTTGAACCCTAAACACCCAGATATATCCCTGCAAACAATACCTCTTTACTCGAATGAGTGATGGTGCCCACAGAATTACTGTAATGGGAAAATTCATTAAATGTTGTTTCCAAGTGGTTTCTCTCAAGTTAACCATGGACTTGGGTAGTTCTAGCTGAAAAATATCTATGTATCTAAGTATATACATACACATACATTAATACATACATGCACACGCGCGCGCGCACACACACACACACACACACACACAACTACAATCAGCGTAGATTGTTGTGTATTGTTGGTCTTCAAATTTGACAATCCTCAATGTTTATTGCACACACTTGCTTTGTGTATTGTTTTTGTTTTCCTGTACATAACCTTATTCTCTCTCTCTCTCTCTCTCTCTCATTCTATCTATTTCTATCTCTCTCTTCAAATAATCACTCTGAAATCATTTGATCCTTGTTCTTCTTTTGGTTTCCTTTCCACTCCCTCCCTCTCAGCATCAAACAATCAACTTTTGTGTCACAATGGCCGAGCTGACTTTAGACAAAAATAAATATAATTGAAACCTCTTTGCAAACTGATAACACATTCATTTACAGATTCAGGGTCATCTGAAGGGTTTTGTATTTAAAACCCTTAGAAACTGTAATTTTTCTAATGAATATGCATTGTTCAGTATAAATCTCACTTTCTTCACAATGAATGTGAATACTTACACCAACAACAACAACAGCATTATCACCTTCGTCATCATCATCATCATCATCATCATCATCATCATCATCATCACTGTGTTATTTATTTTGAATTTATTAAAAATATATTTATTTTTTCTATTTTTATTTTCTTCTGCCGTCCACTGATTAAAAAGGTGAAGCAGCACCTTTGGGTGTTTTCCTTTTTCCTATCAGAATGCAATCTTGGATGTTTTCATATATATATATAAGTTCAATTAGAGGATAAATTAGCCTTAGTTAAGGAATGGTACCATTCAAAGAGTTACTGGTTAAATACCTAATATGTTTAGGGAAAATAATAGGTTTGTTTACATATAAACCATGGTTTATAATCATTCAAATGAAAACAAGAAAATGGAGATGTACCCTTTAATAAACTTTAATAAAATTTATTATAAGCAAAATCAAATATATACGGCGGTGCACCAGCATGACCGCAGCCACTTGGCTGAAACACATAAATAAATAAAAAATACATACATACATATGTGATGATAGAGCTCTGAACTCTACACATTGTTTTCATTCTCTCTCGATGTATTTTGTTTTACTCTTTTTTTCCATTTTTCTGACTGTCAAACTAATACACTTGCTTGTTGATCCTACACCTGGTTTCGTCTTTTGTTTTACTATAAATTTAAGCTTTATATATATATACTTTATTTAAAAGCAGCAGAAATATAACAAAAGACTGTTACTCTGAGCTTCACGTTCCCGTTCATCGGACAGTTTTGTTGCACATTTTATGTGCTTACTCCGGTATATATATATATATATATATATGTACACATATAGACTGATATATCATCGTCATCGTTTAACGTCCGCTTTCCATGCTAGCATGGGTTGGACGATTTGACTGAGGACTGGTGAAACCGGATGGCAACACCAGGCTCCAATCTAAATTTGGCAGAGTTTCTACAGCTGGATGCCCTTCCTAACGCCAACCACTCAGAGAGTATAGTAGGTGCTTTTACGTGTCACCCGCACGAAGGCCAGTCAGGCGATACTGGCAACAGCCACGCTCGAAATGGTGTCTTTTATGTGCCACCCGCACAAGCCAGTCCAGGGGCACTGGCAACGATCTCGCTTGAAAATCCTACGAAGGCCAGTCAGGCGGTACTGGCAACGGCCACGCTCAAAATGGTGCATCTTATGTGCCACCCGCACAAGAGCCAGTCCAGGGGCACTGGCAACGATCTCACTTGGCTTGCCGGGTCTTCTCACGCACAGCACACCTCCAAAGGTCTCGGTCAGTAGTCATCGCCTCAGTGAGGCCCAATGTACGAAGGTCTTGCCTCACCACCTCAGCCCAGGTCTTCCTGGGCCTACCTCTTCCACGGGTTCCCTCAACTGTTAGGGTGTGGCACTTTTTCACGCAGCTATCCTCATCCATTCTCACCACAGGTCCATACCAGCGCAATCGTCTCTCTTGCACACCACAACTGATGCTTCTGATGTTCAGCTTTTCTCTCAAGATACTTACACTCTGACGGGTATTCACATTGACATTACACATCCAACGGAGCATACTGGCTTCATTCCTTGCGAGCTTACGCATGTCCTCAGCAGTTACAGTCCATGTTTCACTGCCATGTAGCATGGCTGTTCGTACACATGCGTCATACAGTCTGCCTTTTACTCTGAGTGAGAGTCCCTTTGTCGCCAGCAGAGGTAACAGCTCTCTAAACTTTGCCCAGGCTATTCTTATTCTAGCAGCTACACTTTCAGCGCACCCACCCCCACTACTAACTTGGTCGCCCAGATAGCGGAAGCTATCGACTACCTCTAATTTTTCACCCTGGAATGAGATAGAAGTTGTTTCCTGTTTGTTTACAGTCTTTATTGCACCTGAACATCTGCCACATACAAAAACTAACTTCCTAGTTAACTTGCCTTTGATATTGCTGCACCTCTTATGTGTCCATAGCTTGCACCGGGTACATCTTATAGAGTTACTACCTAATCCTTTTCTACATACTGAGCAGGGCCATCTACCTGAAGTGGTTTGTGTTTTATCTACCTTCCTACTTATTAGGATTTTGGTTTTAGCTAGGTTGACTCTAAGGCCCTTCAATTCTAGACCTTGCTTCCACACTTGAAACTTCTCCTCTAGTTCTGATAGTGACTCCGCAATTAGTGCAAGGTCATCAGCATAGAGGAGCTCCCAGGGGCAACCTGTCTTGAACTCCTCTGTGATTGCCTGGAGGACTATGATAAATAGGAGGGGGCTGAGGACGGAACCTTGGTGGATCCTTACCTCTACCCGGAATTCATTGCTGTACTCATTTCCAACCCTCACCTTACTGGCAGCATCTCTGTACATGGCTCGCACAGCTCTCACTAACCGTTCTTCTATCCCAAGTTTCCTCATTGACTACCAGATAAGGGATCGGGGGACCCTGTCAAAGGCTTTCTCCATGTCAACGAAAGCCAAGTACAGAGGTTTATCCTTGGCTAGATATTTCTCCTGCAGCTGTCTTACTAGAAATATGGCATCAGTAGTGCTTTTACCTGGCACGAACCCAAACTGCATCTCATCTAAATTGATTCGCTCCCTAATTAGTTGGGCTATGACCCTCTCCGTAACTTTCATAACCTGATCTAACAGCTTGATGCCTCTGTAATTATTTGTATCTAAAGCGTCACCTTTACCTTTGTAGCAGTTGACTATGGTGCTACTACACCAGTCATTGGGTATGACTCCTTCGTGTAACACCTGGTTCGTAATACGGGTGACTAGGCTGTAGCCAACACTGCCAGATATTTTGAGCATCTCTGCAGTGATTCCTGATGGGCCGGGGGCTTTCCCTGTCTTCATACTCTTAATTGCTTTATCTACCCTGGTACTGTCAACTCGGATAGCTGGTCCCTCTGTTGGGTCGACATACGGCAGGCTCTCTTTCTCCCATTCATTCTCTTTATTAAGCAATCTATCGTAGTGGCATCTCCAGACCTCTTTCTTTACAGCCTCATTTAGTGCAAGCGTACCATCATCCATGCGAACACATTTCTCTCCTACGACATCACTATTCTCTCTCCTACACTGTCTTGCAACACGAAATACCTCAAGTCTTTGGTCCTCACGGCGCAGAACATTGGCAAATCTTTTCTTATCTGCTTCCCCTCTGGCTAAATAAACCTGTCGCCTAGCCTCCCTTCTGGCACATTGGTACAATTCCCTGCTACCACCGTTCTTCCAGTCCTTCCAAGCCTGTTTCTTTTGTCTAATAGCCCTGTCTACCTCCTTGTTCCACCACCACATTACTCTGGGTCGAGAGGGGACCTTACACCAGCCACAGATCTGGTCGGTGGCTTTCAACAGGTTGTCCCGCAGAAATCTCCAATTGTCTTCCACGTTGTATGATGCTATATGATGATATATATATATATATATATATATATATATATATATATATATATATACAGTTAGATAGATATATGTATATATATCTAAATAGACTGATGTTTGTTTATATATACATATAGGTGCAATCATGGCTGTGTGGTAAGAAGCTTGCTTCCCAACCACACGGTCCCGGGTTCAGTATCACTGAGTGGCACTTTCAGCAAGTGTCTTATACTATAGCCTCAGAACAACTAGATCCCTGTGAGAGGATATGGTAGACAGAAACTGAAAGAAGCTTCTATATATGTACGCATTCAGGTGTCTGTGGTTGTCCACTCACCATTGCTTAACAACCGATGTTGGTGTGTTTACATCCCTGTAACTTTGCGGTTCGCCAACTGTCACCGGCAGAATAAGTACAATGCTTACAATGAATAGGTTCTGGAGTTGATGTGTTTGAAGGTGCTGCTCCAGCATGGCCACCGGCAAATGACGGAAACAAGTAAAAGAATATATATATTGTAGTGTCCTCCAGTGCAAAGGTCATGGCCATGCTGGGGCACCACCGATGTCATCATATTCTCTATCAGTCTATTTATGTATCTATCTTTCTATCTATCTATCTTTCTACCTTTCTATTTACATAGCCATCCATCTATAGAAATATATATATATACATCTTTTATTCTTTTATTTGTTTCATTAATGTGACTGTGGTCATGCTGGAGCAGTACCTTAAAAGGCTTTAGCTGAACAAATATTATTATTACAAATCAGTTATAACTGCAAAAATCACAAAATACATCTTTCGTCATTCTTCATCTTCCTCATCCGTGTCCCCAAGCAAGTTCCCTGCTGCCTACAGGAAAACCTGCATCGGCAGGCCCGGAACAAGGGAAACAAAATCTTTTCCTTTACAGGTCTTCCTGACCTCAGTTATTTCTTTCTGATTTACGACCTCCGCAGCCACCTGCAGAGGCCAAGTTGGACAGTCTATACAGACCAAATCATATCGCTCTCGGTCTAAAAGACTGTCCAAGCACATCTCAACAGGCCCTCCCCTGAGATAAAAAAGGATAAGATCTACCTCTTCCTCACAGGGAGGGGCCTCAGCCTGCTCTGTCAGTGGCACAATTCCCACTGACAGAGACTCCCGCTCCGGTGGCACACTTCCCACCGGAGGGGCCTTGGGTTCAGTCGGCGGCACAGTGACGTCCGCCAACCATCTCCCGTTTCTCCTCTTCTTCTGGTTGCGGGAGTCGGGGCCTCCATTGGCACACCTGAGGGGTCCTCCTCCTCTCCCGCAACCTGTGTGTCTTTTGGTGAGCAACCATTGTTGCCCACCTTCTTTTTTACAGCATACATGAAGGCGTTTGAGATTTCTTTTTCATGTTATAAATAATTTACAAATCAAAAGTAAAAATACGCATTTATTAATAGCTGACATTACTTTCCAGAAGCACCAGTCTTTCAGCTATTCTCTTCTTCTTTGCGTTCTTTCATAGAGGTTCTTTGAAAGCATCTAGTTCTTCATTATCAATCATGATACGCCCATGTTCGAATTTAGCATAGTTTATATCTTTGACAAAGTTTTTGAGAAGATTTTCAAATCCTGGATAGACATAAACAAAAAACATTTGAAGCTAATTATAATGATTAAAAGAAACATCATTAGACATTTACACATATACTATTTCGACAACAATAGACATAAGGTGGATGGATGAATGGATAGATGGATGGATGGAGAGATGTTTATATATTTATTATTCTTAACCCATTTATGCCGAATTGTTTCTAGTGAATGAAATTGCCTGAAAATTCACAGATACTATTATTCTGACCAAAGTAACAGCTGAAAAAATGTTATTGAAATCCGGTTGATACAGACTACATACGTGTTAAGAACATGTTTCATTCTTTGATACAGATCATACACAAATCACAATTTGTATCAAGTATTTGTTTTATACCCTTATAAATTAAGGGTCAGTTTAAACGGACGATCGACATAAATAGGTTAAACAAGAATATTATCATGACTTCAAAATTTCATCAAGTTAATCCACCATTTGGCAATCCAACAATGGCTCAGCTGGCCAAAACTTTGAAGTCACTGTCAGTAATCTTCTTGTTTAAGAATAATAAATTTGTACTCAACAGAAGCATAGAGTAACCCATCAGATTAAAGTAAAACTATTTTTTTTATAACTGAACACAAAAAGAAACACTAATATATATGTGTGTGTGTGGAAAAACAATATGGTTCTCAATGAAAATAAGTTTGATTTGATCCACTTTCCAAAGAGGAAACTTTGAAATTATCGTATGCTTTTCCCTCGGGTGGCTCCCCAGTGTCATCCAACAACACCAGGGACCTTGGAGTAATTGTTGATAACAATCTAAGCTGGAATTCCCACCTAAACAGCAAGGTTGACTTGGCCCACAAGATGTGCTCCTGGATTCTTAGAACTTTCCAGTTTAGAGATGTCTACACCATCATCCTTCTCTACTCTAGCTTTGCCCGACCCCACCTTGAATACTGTTGCCCATTCTGGTCCTCCCATACAAAGCAACTCATTGTGAAAATAGAAGCACTCCAGCGGTCCATAACAAGAAAGACAGACGGCATGAGAGGCATTGACTATTGGAGTCGACTAAAAAAACTCAATCTCTATTCTTTCCAATGCCACCAGGAGTGCTGCATCATTTGTGTTATGTGGAAAATATTCCATCAATATTATTCAAATGATGTTGGCATCAATTTTGAAATCCATATAAGACTTAGCCCCGAGCTATCTTCCCACTACAATAAGTTACAAACATCCTTTTGATATACCATTAAATAAAACCACTAGAATTGTTTTATAAAGTCAGAGTAAATTCATGATTATTTTAGAATTTAAGTGAAATATTGGTATTTTAGTATGAAATATAGCAAAGATTACATTAAAACATCTTTCAACCAAATTAACTTTCTCTTTTGGTTTTATTGTTACTAAGTTAAAACAACAATGGGTTTGTCCCATCCTTAGTACTGAATCAGTTAAAATACATAAGTGGTTATTAAAGAAAATGTAGACAGTATACTAATGTAACACAATGTAAAAGTATGGCTTACGCTGCAT